>NC_135551.1:32011454-32068954 GCF_964340395.1 Glandiceps talaboti | reverse complement strand
CAAAAGGTCATGTGAATGCGAACAAGTTTTGTGTTTACGAACATTACGAAAATCTCTTGTATTCAGTTGTCATATCATCATCCATACAAACTTGGACCACTATAGAGAATAGTGGTCTGAGGTACAAACACAGAGTTACAGCACATTTGTGACCTGGTTTCATTCGTTCTGACATTAGTGAATTTTGTCACGGGTAGCTGGCTTGATCTGTTACGTTACATGTATAGGTAATTATGTTACCTTATCAAAGTTAGGCATGTAACCATTTAGGTAACAAGTTGGGACATTAACATTGGAAAATTGATCCCATGCAAAGATCTGCATTTCTTGAATACTACCCCGAGGGATGTATTAAGTTGAAAACAATAACAGCTCCGTGGTATTATGCTTAGCTATGTACAGGTGCTCACAACAACAACAACAACAACAACAACAACAACAACAACAACAGCTGCAGCAGCAACAACAACAACAACAACAACAACATATTTATTGAACCTGCTGTGTTGTATTCTGAACTTTATTAGTATGGAGACAGCTTTAAAACATTCTAACTATACAAAGTGTGTTGCAACTAAATATATTTGAAAAACTGCAAGATTCTATTCGACATTTGTCTTCCCCAGGCTCCCTCGTACCACTTGGCTTTCGCATGGTATGGTACATGTACACTTTCCTTGGAACCCTGGTTGACATCTGCACTGCATTAGGTAAGTCGTTTCTCCATTTTATACCACACCTATAAGAAATGAGGAATATAGCTGAAGTTAACACTTTATAAGCTGTCTCCATCTGTACCCCGTGTAAAATCAATACAGTGCCATCATCACATTCCCTGGTAGTCACTTGAAGACATGACTTTAAATATACATCTAAGGTCGTCCGATGTGTAATGCAATCGGGTTACCTTGCAAGAAATGTGGAATGCCACGTAAGCAGACTATATATTCTATCATATCCAAGAACTGACAAGATTTGATATTCACAGATCTTCCTTTCGATGCATGGAAGAAGAGTCATGGGTATCCAGAAGCACGAAATCTTAATTCTGACAATCATGTATTGGGGATATGGATTGGTCAGCATACCTTTCCCGTCACTTGTACACACCAAGATTGAAAAATAGCGCCAATGGTATTGTAGTACAACTGTATTTGGTTGTTGCTATGAACATGGTCTTTTTGCTAGGAATATTCGCATACATTATTGGACGCTTTAGTAACTAGCCTACCCTTCCCACTTTTCACCTTTGCAATATAAACCACCACTTAGCTGTTGGTATGGGTGTGGTCCTGTTGCTAGGCATATTTTAATACACTCTTTGAATTTAAGTGTCAATGACTAAACCTACCCACTCCTGTTGTTATCTTTGTAATGTGCATCGTTATTTCACTGTTGGTAAGGGCGTGGTCATGGTTGGTAGGGTCAATTGTGTTGAAGTGTTTCGACAATAACTGCAGAATAATACCTGTACCAGAAACATTCACACCAAGTTTCAACCCATTCACTATGTAGTTTTAAGATCTAGGTTTTTTGACCAAAATTGACCTAATTTGCATATCGCTGATGGGATCATCAAATTATGAATACAGCTTCATCAACATTTTCCCAGATGCACCCTCTTTAAATTTCAGCCCAATCTTCTCAGTAGTTATGGAACTATAGATTTTTGACAAAAAGACACATTTTTAGACCTAATTTACATATCACTGATGGGATCATCATGTAATGGACAATTCTTAATCTAAACATCCTTCAGATTGTCCTACCAAATTTCAGCCTAATCTGCTCAGTAGTTTTGGAATTATAGATTTTTGACCAAAAAGACACATTTTAGCCTTAATTTCTATATCATTGATGGGATCATCATGTCATGAACAATTCTTAATATAAACACCCTGAAGAACGTTTCAACCAAATTTCGGCCTTATCTGCTCAGTAGTTTTGGATGGAATTAAGAATTTTGATCATGTCGTGAACAAGTCTTAATCTAAACACCCCACGCTTCGGCCTTTCCCCTCAAGGAGATGGCCGTTGGTGGCGCTACAACATGAATTGCGTGTTTTACAGTCTAATAATATCCAACAATAACATTCATATTTTTGTGCCCTTGATTTAGTTTAATTATGGGTCGGATTAATTGTATCCCAACCGGAATCGTTTTGTCAGCCAATGAATTGTGTCATAAAAAATTGAAGAATTTACTAATAAAGATCACATGACCTACCCTGATGCCTGTTGGACAATAAGTAAAAAGACATCCATCCTCCTCCTTCGTGACTACATAGCCTTGTCTCTCATACAGATGTTTGGCACGATTGTCTTTAGCAACAAACAACGACATTCTCTGTAAAAAAATGCATTCAAGATAGATTCATATATGTCTTAGGCCTAAAAAATAGTGCCAATAGCGTTGTAGAACAACTGTACAGTTTTTAAAAAATATATATCCACATGCTGATCCATGCTAGGTATAGGTGCTCATTTGGTGCATGACTATCCAGTTGCCTATCCAACCAACCCTGTTGTTATCTTTGCAATGTACACGATCATTTGGCTGTTGCTATGGGCGTGGTCATGTTGCTAGACATATTTGCATACATTTTTTAATGTTTGTTCACTTGTCTATGAATCACTGTTGTTGTCTTTGCAATACACATGATCATTTGGCTGTTTCTATGGGCATGGGCATGGCTGCAAATGGCATTTACATACATTTTTGGAATGTTTACCCACTTGCCTACCAGATGATGTTGTTATTTGACCAAAATAAGCTGCCATTTGGTTGTTGCTAAGTGTGTGGTCACAGTTGCTATGAATAATTGTGTCAAAATATTTTGAAGAAAATCTGCAGAATTAACACTTCTAGAAACATCTCACCAAGTTTCAGTCTCACTGACCAAGTACATTTGAGATATAAGTTTTTGACCAAAATTCACATTTTTACACCCAATTTGCAGATCACTGATGAGATCATTATTTGCTTCACATTTCTTCATCTATACACCCCCAGATGCATCCCCATTAAAGTTCAGCCTAATCTGCTCAGTAGTTTTGGAATTACAGATTTTTGACCAAAAAGAGACATTTTTAGCCCTAATTTGCATATCACTGAGGGAATCATCATGTCATGAACAAATCTTAGTCTAAAGACCCCTAAGAATGTTTCTACCAAATTTCAAACTGATCTGCCCAGTAGTTTTTGAGTTTAACTTTTTTGACCAAAAATCACATTTTTTGACCCAAATCACACAACTGTGGTAAGATCATTTTGAAAGACAGACAGACAGACAGACAGACAGACAGACAGACAGACAGACAGACAGACAGACATACATACATACATACATACATACATACATACATACATACATACATACATACATACATACATACATACATACATACATACATACATACAGACAGACAGACAAACACTTTGCCATGCCTATAGCACTACTGAACCTTATCAGTTCAGTTGTGCTAACAAATAATTATTTGGTTCCGGTTACCGGACCCCACCTAGTCTTTCGATGCCGACCCTAAACTTTTTTTTACATACTCGAGAATAAAATAATGAAATCGCAAAAATTGTGAAGTCTCACGAGAAATAGCGGATGCGGAAACTGACATCAACCTAACAAGACAAAATAAAACTGTTCTTCCAATCTGTAATGTAATCTGTACATCTGATAGGAAGAAATAAACAACAAAGCGTCAACAATGTCAAACGTTTACGTCTTTATAACCACATATACCGTACATCCAATGTTTCTAATAGAACCTCTGAGTCATTTGAACCATTCGCAATGTCAGAACAATAGTTGAATTATTTTCACATTTTCGTTGAGTTAGAACTTACTGTGCATCCCATCATTATAGCCTCATATTCCGCCCTCTCCATCAAAACCTTTCCAATTCCCTTTCCTCGAAATTTTTCGTCCACACATATATGGTCGATGTAACATTCGTTACTGTCGAGATCACCAACTTGCAGGGTCGAACCAAGACACACAAAACTAGAAAAAAGAAACAAATCGCACACGACTGTTTACAAGTGTTACACTCTGGCAAGTTGTATAATCAACAACGAAAACAAGTGTTTACGTCTAATTTAAGTTTCAATCATGTTCACTACGTTAGCATTCCATTTATTTCGTGAAGTGAAATAACGGTCAGTCCAAGGGCATGAGGCAACAATTCTGGTGTCTATAACAATATTGAATAACGTGAATATAGACAACATCAACAGGTTCCGTCAAGTTCTTGTTTATCATTATTTCAGTATCCCGAATCGCTAATTAATATCTAATTATAATACACAGAGAAACACATATATTTAACTCGATCGAATCGTACTGGAATATAAATAGAATATACGGGACGCTGCTGTGGAGTGTACCGGCTCGATTGAATAGCGCCCCCAACGGTCGTAGAATTTACTTCTCTGTCTTATCGCGAGATCGAATGATTCGAATCTTGGCATTTGAAACTTCAACCTCCACGAGCTCAACATTTGCTCAATTTGCTCAATTTGCTCATTTGCTAAAAAGGAGGGGTAGGACACTTTGGTGTTCTTTTTCGTCGTAAGCTTGAAACCACATCGCCCTCGTCGATCGTTCACGGACGCTTTCTGTTTCGGGCAAACTTACGAGTACTTGTTTACTCAGTCAAATGATGTTGTTACGTTTTCTCTTTCATTCAAAGGTATATTTTGAAGAGACACAGATATGACGACTAATGTTTAATGATTATTTTTACGTAATTTTATGAAAATAATATAGACCGGAATCGACTGTGTGTACGAGCCTACCGCAACTCTACGGCACCAAATATTGATTAAACCAAGATATTATCAATTGTGTTTTTGTTTATATCCCTCGCAAAAGAGGCACCGTTTCTGAGCTTCAGTTCATATAATATGCTGTTTCGGCAATCTGTTTTACTGTCCCGCAAACGCCACAATGTACTGCAACATGCGAAATATATATCTCACCACAAGAGGGCAGCAGGTGGTATCAAGCTTCGAGAGAAAATTCATGGGTCACATGTTCGATTTTAAGCGTCCTGATTGGTTTATTCGATGCCGTGTCCTACCCCTCTGTATTACAAGTTTAAGCAAGGAATACGTTTGAGCTCGAGCACGCCAAGCAGCGGAGCGCACTAAGCGTCGATTTTGCACCATGTCTATCCGTATACTTTCTTTTTCTTTATTCTTTTTTGGAGTCTTCCATATTTATATATAACTTTTTTTCTGCGATTATTATAAAAAAAAATGTTTCATTTTTTAAAAAGACCAGAAAGTGTACAAGCACATACATATAATATTTTTAATCATTCCATTTCTAGTTCTGGCCTTATACCCAAAATAACAAATATTTGTAGACGTGTATAATGAGTTTATTAAAATATACTATAAATAAAGAAGTAAGTATGTAAATGTGACTCATAGCTAACTTGGGCCTTTATTACCTGTATGTCATCATTATCATTTTTGAGATTCACCAGAATTGTTGCCTCATGCCCCTGATGTGACATGAGCATGTTTACGGCGCTGTTGTGTTGTTCCATTAGCTCAAGTAGCACGTCACGTGAGTTACCGGAGTCATCACCGAGTCATTCAGCAGTGTAACAGGGTAGTTTCAAATATCAAATTACATGTAACGCTCGTAACGCTATTTGGGTTTAGTAATTGACAAGGCTATAGGTTTTCAATATGACGAAGCCTTGTGTACAACTTCAACCTTTTCACTTGTGGGATAGTGACCTGGGTCTGTGATTATTGGGTTGAAATGTATGAGTAAGGCTTTTCAGCAACCATACACATATGCATTTATCTATAATCCAGTCCTGTACTTACCCACAAGTTCCACAACATCCAAGTGCAGAACATGTATCACACCAGCCCCTCCAACTAACCAACCTGAAGCAAGAGACATAAACAGGTAACTCCGACCATAGAAATAATTACTCCTACTTGCAGAAACGTGATTTGGTTGAGTTTTTATGATAGTAATTTCGATCTACTTTTTATCACGACAATAACAGATAGCCGAGTATATACTACAGCGGAAACCAGGCTTCACTTAACTAAGGTAGACGGACTAAAATTGTTGTTTGGTGTGGTAGATTACAGAGTAGGTGATGGTGGTGCTTTGTTGTGATAATCTAATCACCCTGTAATCAAGATAGTGTAAACACTAACTATTAAAATGTACAGTGCAACATTGTGAAAGTCACCAAAAAGTGCCCACCTTCTGTGAGTACAACGAGAACCAATAGTCTCATATCAACATTTCACATAATAGCTTTAGTTTGTGTCTAAAGCCGAAGGTTCAATTTCTACTGTCGTGTTTGGAACATCGAATAGGAAACTCGTTAGTTTCTAAAATTCATAAATGTATGCATTGAATAAAGAAATATCGGGTCTTCGATTGCAAATTAACATGAACAACCATACATCGAAAACCCACAATGAACTGGTATGTCAAATATGGCTACATAAAATACATACGGATCTCCCTTAGTTAGTAGTCCGAGATGTCCTGCCGGTACGCCTTCATAACACGCCACAAAGTTACGATTGTAGACATTAGGCGAGTTAGCATAGTCTGTGGTATGCAATGCAGTCACAGCATTAATACTGAAAAAGTCAAAGGAGATGGTTTGAAGATTTTTGAAAATATATTACTAATACTAGACAATAACTTAAATCAAAACTAGGAAATTCACAACGAATAAAGAACAAAGGTGGTTATATAATCACCAATGACACTGAACGATCTTAGATCAGTTGCGTGACGTTACGAAAGTGGCTTTCAATAAATTTAACAGTTGCAGTCTCTGATTTTATCGACCCATTACAGTTTGCTGATCGTAAGAACAAGAGTATAGAGGAAGCGATGTTACATGTTTTATATAATGTATATCCTCATTTAGAGAAAGCTGGAAGTTCAATCACAAATGTTCTTCAACTTTTCAAGTGCTTTTAACAATATACAGCCACATCTTATTGTTCAGAAACTTTTAGCGATGAACTTGTCACCTTCAACTTCCTAATAGACCACAGCTCGTGTATTTACATGGTGACAAATCTGATGTAGAGTATACAGGTACACCCAAGGACACTGTTTTAGCACCCTTCCTTTTCACACTGTATACAAGCAGCTGACATCTCTTGTCCAGTGGTCAAATTTGCAGATGACACAGCAATGGCTGGGAAGAACAGCAATGGTTGGGAAGATCAGTAATGATGATGATTCGATTTATTTAGATGAGACATAGACCCTACACCAGGGTCTATGGATGAGATTGAGAGATTTACTGACTGGTGTGATGATAATTATCTATATCTTAATGTTTTAAAGACCAAAGAGCTCTGTATTGATTTTAGAAAAGTTAAGTATGACCTAGTCTTGCTGCTAGACGTTCGGGCTTTCTTTCGATACTATAAGCGAACGAAGTTCGCAGTGACTCGGATGTTCCATCCTCGATAGCGATGTTCGGGCGTGTGTTGTATTCTATCGGAAGAACATCCGAGGTCTAGCAGATAGACTAAGTATGACCTAGCTGCAATAATTGCAGTTTGTTTTCATTTACAATACTTTTAAAATCCATGTTTGATATTTTATTTCATTTACGAGCTGAGAATATCAAATTGATTTAATACCCGCAGAGCGATACCATACTAAAACAAGTCATTGAGAATGACATAGTCCCCGCTATGATTGGGTTTTAAGGAATTATCACTACTCTGATCACGCAACAACACTTGTGAACCTAAATCAAACAGACTTAGATATGTTGTGTCTGCTTGTTGGACATGGAACATGTCTACAACAAAAAGGATTGGTCGGGTATGGGGATCATATCACGATGAAAATGGATATGCACATGTATGTCATAGAACACTGTCCTAATACCAACTTTGAATGAGATCTGTTCAAGCATGTCTAAGTTATGGCTTTGGACACGGAAATTCAAAAACAAAATGGCTGCCAGGCGGCCATATTGGATCGTATCATGACAACAATGAATATGCACATATATGCCATAGAACACTGTCCTAATACCAACTTTGAATGAGATCTGTTTTAGCATGTCTGAGTTATGGCTTTAGACAGGGAAAATTCGCAAACAAAATGGCTGCTAGGCGGCCATATTGGATCGTATCATAAAACAAATTGACGTGCATATGTATGCCATAGCATGTTGCCCCTGTACCAAGTTTGAAAAAAAATGGTACAAGCATCTCCAAGAAACAGCTGCGGACGGACGGACGGACAGACAGACAGACGGAACCCAATCCATAAGTCCCCGTTCCGGACTTCGTCCGCGGGGACTAAAAAGAGTTGTTTTTGTGTTTATTGTTTGCTTTTAAAATATTCTTTCCCTACAAGGTGCCATGTAATAAAGTATGATTTGAAAATCAGGTGTTTTTTTCTAAATTAATTTAACCTCTTCTGTTGCTGTTAAATAAACCAGTTTCACTATGACTACCCATAGACCCTCCACCAACCTAAAATACTATATATATCTTGTTGGGGTCTTCAACCAGTTGTAAACTTCGAAATGGTAGGAAAATTTAGTCAAAAACATGTCGAATAGCTAGCAACTATCACTGAGTCACAGCTCAGACTACTAACGAATATTTTTAGTGGTCTGAGGTCACAGTGATTGTAAACAACTCTGAAACGGACAGGAAATGCTTATGTAGCTTAATGTATGCAAACAAACATCATACAATAAACAGTTAGAGATCCTTTGATGTTTACCGCAGTTGCGTTTCACCAAGTGCTGTTGTAGAGGGGCCGACGGTCTATGGACTACCTTATTTATGAGTTTGTTCTACCATAGAAGTATAACGTGGGTTATACTTCCATTGTTCTACTGAGCGCCATACACCGGTGACCCTTCTTCGTCCCCACTCAACATGAAAAGACTAGTAGTTATAATACGAATAATTTACGTACTAAACCATGAACATTATGGTATTCTCGCAACTTACGTAACATTATGCAATTCAGGATTGCAACCATATAATACTTTGACAACACTATATTTACACATTATGGTATTCTCGCAACTTTAATACGTAACATTATGCAATTCAGGATTGCAACCATATAATACTTTGACAACACTATGATTTACAGAAAGTGGTTTTCGGCACAAGATACACATAAACTCAGACCACTAACGAATGACATGGCGTATTTGTATATAACACTGTATGTATGACGTTGTATGTATGTATGTATGTATTGTATTGTACGGCATCGTATTGTATTGTAGTGTATTGTATGTATTCAATTCAATATAACGTTACCTACTTTCTCCTTCCTACAGCATGTTCAAATTTACTTCGGAATGACTCCACTGTCACTCTTGCAGCAAAATTACTATCCGCTGAGGTCATATTCCGTATGGAGACAGGTCCGCCATCTTCACCGGGGATGACAGAGGGTGGTGGGGAATAGGTTATCGCGCCCGGTTGATCCGTTACTACTGGAACCATCGGGCCATGGCTGTCATAGATATCGCCGTAGCTGGAGTCCATTCTTCAAACCACAAAATCGATCACGACGTGACGTTCAGCTTGAAGAGTCTGTAGTGTTGTATAGAACGGATCGCGATCGGGAGTTTAAATAAAATTAAAAGCCGACGAGGGACTTTGATCTATGGACAAATGCACTAGGATTTTCGCGTTTTCTGCTGATATTATGACTTGGCAGAGCAGTGCCAATGTAATGAACGTCCATTACGTAATACTAGATAGGTTCTATTGACCGGTGTACTGTGACCAATACATATACGTATTTACTTTACATGTACTATAGCGACGAATGTGTCAACAAAGAAGTACCCATACAAAACACTGGAATGCCTCTATGCTAGATCGTAACCAGATACTTTGTCAGGTTTAGGAGTATTGCTTTGAACATTGCACACATGCAACCTTATGTACAGGTACTATGTAAGGCAAGGAAGAAGGTAACTGCACTAAGGGAGCGATCAGTTTTACGGCCGGAGGCGGCAAATCGGGGGGGGGGGGGGTCACCTCGGACTCAAAGAAGGGGTCATCATTTCTACAAAGTGAATCAAGGAGGGGGGAGGGCATCTTATTTTCAACAACTAAACGAAATCATGAGCCACACTGTTGTACTTAAATTTCCAAACATTTATTTAAACAACAAATGTAAACCATAAACCGTAAATAGCTATAAATATACATTCAAATATAACAAACTCTTTGTCTCTTGATATATCCCATGCATATGACATGGAGTCACAACACTGCACTATGGCCACCTTTAAGAAACAGTTATTTGTTAGAAGTGACTTCTCCATATTGCACACCATGAGAAGCATTGTGTAATCTTGTACTGAGCTGTACACCTAACACATAATAAATGAAATGCCAAATTTACTGGATGGACTGCCTCTAAAATCTGTGCCTCCATTGACCTGAATATGTTGAATTGCACACAAAACATGCCAAATCTAGGGTGAGACACATTTTCAAATAATTTAATGAATTGTTTATATCTCTAAATGGTACGTTAACTGGCCTCCACTCTACATGTTTTCCCTAAATTTTCTTACTTTCTACCTCATTTTTTAAAATTATTAATTGACAATTTGACTTGAAATAATTTAAACATTCAAAATCCTAAAATTAGTGATACATTTATGATATTAAGTGGTATTTTACTTCTGAATGAATGAATGAATGAATGAATGGTGCTCTGAATGGCCTCCAAAAGATGATAATTTTTCAAAAAGATCTTAAAAAGTGAGGGGTGGGGGAATTCTCCTCCCAAACCCTCCCCAACCACACTTTTCCCACTTCTCCCCCTACTTTGAAACTTAGTGAAACCCCTGGATTTACAATCATATTAACTTCATTTCTAATATTGTAGTTTATGATTAGCTGAATTAAACTGTGTTAATAATTCACTCAATCTAAGAGATATCCTAGAACTTTTGGTTACTAAACCATGAATATTTTGTATGTACGTGAACAGACAATCATACTTTTCATAGGGTTCCTATCTAAAGAGCTTTATACATGTAAAGCAATGGATTTTGGTTAGCAATTTACCAGATACACTTAAAATTACTGAAAATGTAACATGTAAAATTAACTAGTGTGCAGTATTATGATTTGAGAATAGAGTGTCTTTTGCAAGAACAAGAAGAATCCTTATTGTCAACAGATGGGTGGGGGGGGGGGTCAGTGTGTTTTTTTATTTGTCAGAAGGGGTGGGGGGTTGTTTTGTGGATGAATTGCAGGGGGGTCTCTAGTTTTTAATACAACACAAACACTAACTGGCCCACCCCAGGCTGTAAAAACTAATCGCTCCCTAACTGTAGCGGTTTAGCTCCTGCAAGAAAATAAAAAGTGCCAATGGAGTTGTAGCACAACTGTACATATTTTTAAAATGTTTACCCAAATGCAGATCCATGCCACATATAGATATTCACTTGCTGAATGATTATCCAGTTACCTATCCTACCCTTTTGTTGAATATATGCAATCATTTGGCTGTTTGTGGAATAGTTTATTTCATTCCCGATATTGTTGCTATGGACGTACATGTTGCAAGACATATTTGCATACATTTTTTGAATGTTAGTTCCCTTGTCTATGAATCCCTGATGTTATCTTTGCACTATATATGATCATTTGACTGTTGCTATGGGTGTGGTCTTGTTGCTAGGCACATTTGCATACATTTTTGAACGTTTATTCACTTGTCTATTAATCCCTGTTATCTTTGCAATATATGTATTCATTTGGCTGTTACCATGGGCGTGGTCTTGTTGCTAGGCATATTTGCACACTTTTTGAATGATTGTTCACTTGTCTAAGAATCCCTGTTGTTATCTCAGTGAAATACACTGTTGGGTGGTTGCAATGGCTTTAAGTTGTTTACACACACACACACACACACACACACATCCACACATACAGACACTTTGCGATGCCTAAGGAGTTTACATACATGTTGGACCAATGGTTTGTTTATATACAAAAGTTCACATACATGTTGGACAATAGTCTGCATGCTGGACCAATGGTTTGTTTAAATAAGTACAAATGTAATAATTTGACATTTTTCATTATTTGTTACAGATACCTATTAATTAAGGTTGTACAAATGTCTCTTACAACTATACCACTGAGTTGAAAAGGTATAAGTAGTTAAAACTGACTGGTTCTCTGGTATTCATCCACAATGTTAAAATTATCATACTTTGATAAATTTATAACTTTTCATAATCTCTTGTAATGAGCGCATGATCAGTAAACTCATGCTTTATGACATATCTGGTAACACCGAAGACGTTTGTTTGTTTGTTTGTTGTTGTTGTTTTTTGTTCGTTTGTTGTTGTTGTTTTTTTGTTTTTTATTGTGTTTTTTTTAGGGGGGGGGGGTTTAAAGCAATAAAATACTGATCATATCAACAAATGTCAAAAGTGTTCATCTAAAAACTGTAATACCAGGGCTGTAATTATTTTGCATAGAAAAGATAGGCGACTACTTTTTTGAATTTTAATGACATCATGTCAGAATTCTTGCCTTGGTGGATGCATCAAATTTGTTTTCTTGTTGTTATCGTTACTTCAAGCAAGGAAGTGTAACTTCCATGTTGTAAGGCAAAAGCCATGCATGTGTGCTTCTCTTTGACAGCACACCATACTATTATCAATCTCTTACTGTTGTGTTTTATATGAAACCAGGTGGAATATCAGATCTATTTAGTAGAAACTGCTATGTGTAAAGACTCTGATGCATACCACTTGTCACATGACAGTCTCAACTGTGTCAAAGTTGCTTCACCATTTTATACCATCTCTACAAAAGCAGACAGAAAAACATGAAATAATTAAAATAGCGCCAATGCATTGTGGCACAAATGTACAGTTTTAAAAATGTTTACCCACATGCTGATCCATGCTAGGTATAGGTGTTCACTTGCTGAATGATTATGCAGTTGCCTATGCAACCCTGATGTTATCTTTGCAATATATGTGATCATTTGGCTGTTGCTATGGGCATGGTCTTGTTGTTAGACATATTTGCATATATTTTTTTAAATGGTTGTTCACTTGTCTATGATCCCTGATGTTATCTTTGCAATATATGTGATCATTTGGCTGTTGCTATGGGTGTGGTCTTGTTGCTAGGTATATTTGGATACATTTTTGAATGCTTATTCATTTGTCTATTAATCCTTGTTATCTTTGCAATATATGTGATCATTTAGATGTTGCTATGGGTATGGTTATGTTGTTAGGCACATTTACATACATTTTTTGAATGTTTATTCATTTGTCTATTAATCCAAGTTATCTTTGCAATATACATGATCATTTGGCTATTGCTATTTGCATGGTCTTGTTGCTAGGCACATTTACATACATTTTTTGAATGTTTATTCACTTGTCTATTAATCTGTTTTTATCTTTGCAATATATGTGATCACTTGGCAGTTACTATGGGTGTGGTCTTGTTGCTAGGCATATTTGCATACATGTTTTGAATGTTCACTTGTCAATGAATCCCTGTTGTGAAATACACCATCGTTTGGCTGTTGCTATGGGCATGATAATGGTTGCTAGGGATATTTGCATACATTTTTGAATGTTTACTCACTTGTCTACCAAATGATGTTGTCATTTAACCAAATTCTACTGCCATTTGGTTGTTGCTAAGGGTGTGGTCATGGTTGCTAGGGCCACTAGTGTCAAAATGTTTTGACGAAAATCTGCAGAATAACACTTCTAGAAATAGCTCACCAAGTATCAGTACTTTTTGAGATATACGCTTCTCACCAAAATTCACATTTTTACACCTAATTTGGACATAATTTATGAAATCATTATATGCTTAACATTTCTTCATCTATATGCCCCCAGAAGCATCCCCATTAAATTTCAGCCCAATCTGCTCAGAGAGTTTTGGAAGTAACGGATTTTGACCAAAAAGACACATTTTAGCCCTAATTTGCATATCACTGATGGGATCATCATATCATGAACAATTCTTAATCTAAACAATGTTCCCATCAAATTTCAGACCAATCTGCCCAGTAGTTTTTGAGTTTAAGTATTTTGACAAAAAATCACATTTTTTTAAACCCAGATCACACACAGGTGGTAAGAACATTTTGATTTGAACAATTTCCCAACTAGACACCCAAGGTAATACACCAACCAAATATCATGGCAATTGGTAGAGCGGTTTTTGACTTAAAGTTGTTTACACACACACACACACACACACACACACACACACACACACACACACGCACACACACACACACACACACACACACACACACACACACATCCACTGACAGACATACAGGCAGACAGACAGACACTTAGCAATGCCTATAGCACTACTGAACCTTATAAGTTCAGTTGTACTAAAAATGGTACAGGCTATGTAACTAGAATATTATTTTTTTTATCAGCTAACCCACAATATCTTCACTGCAAATAATTAGACATTGTACTTATTAATTAGAGGTCAAAAAGAGGTATCCAGAAGTAGTATAGCAACAGGCTGAAATTGTGATCGCTTTGAGGGTGCAGATATTTGGGTGCAGACCCATATTTATTGTTCCATATTTTGAATACAGTTGCATACATAAATGTAACCACAATACAATACACCGTGTGCAGAGTATGATATTAGGAGTATGTCATTGCATCAAACAAAAAAGTTTTAAACAAACATTTGTGTTGCAGCTAGTGCACTTTTAAACAAACGTTTGTGTTGCAGCTAGTGCACTTTTAAACAAACGTTTGTGTTGCAGCTAGTGCACTTTTAAACAAACGTTTGTGTTGCAGCTAGTGCACTTTTAAACAAACGTTTGTGTTGCAGCTAGTGCAGTTTTAAACAAATGTTTGTGTTGCAGCTAGTGCACTTTTAAATAAACGTTTGTGTTGCAGCTAGTGCACTTTTAAACAAACGTTTGTGTTGCAGCTAGTGCACTTTTAAACAAACATTTGTGTTGCAGCTAGTGCAGTTTTAAACAAACGTTTGTGTTGCAGCTAGTGCACTTTTAAATAAATGTTTGTGTTGCAGCTAGTGCACTTTTAAACAAACGTTTGTGTTGCAGCTAGTGCACTTTTAAACAAACGTTTGTGTTGCAGCTAGTGCACTTTTAAACAAACGTTTGTGTTGCAGCTAGTGCACTTTTAAACAAACGTTTGTGTTGCAGCTAGTGCACTTTTAAACAAACGTTTGTGTTGCAGCTAGTGCACTTTTAAACAAACGTTTGTGTTGCAGCTAGTGCACTTTTAAACAAACGTTTGTGTTGCAGCTAGTGCACTTTTAAACAAACGTTTGTGTTGCAGCTAGTGCACTTTTAAACAAATGTTTGTGTTGCAGCTAGTGCACTTTTAAACAAACGTTTGTGTTGCAGCTAGTGCACTTTTAAAGATTTATATATTTAAATAATCATCTCTTGTTGAACTGTCAAATATCTGAGTATCAAAACAACATCCAGATATAACAATATTTTTTGTATCAAATATCCCAATATTGTCATCTTTCTACCAGCTGTTAAAACTAAAAAGTTGGCTACTGTGATAAATATGATATATGGTTTGACTTTGATATTGACCTTGTGTGCCTATGGTTTATCAAATCTGAGCACAATTCTTCGTTTTACTATAATATGTAAATATTTACATGTTTATGTCTTTCATGACATTGCATCTCTTTCAGAAAACAATAGTCTTGAACTAAAATTATTTGTTGAATCTCCCAAGCTCTATTAAACTTAGAAGGTACTTACTGCTCCTGTTTCACAACACCCTTTGGTCTTTCCAATCATATATCCATGGCTTTCATACATACTTAGAGATGGACTCAAAGAATAACATATCATAGATGTGTACTGATGGAAACAAATACAAGAAATTACCATAATTAGGGTATGGAAAGGACGGTGTGTGGGGTGGTGGGTTGGGGTAAGTTGGTAAATATACAGCTCTATTTGTTTCCCATCAAAAATATGACACAATATATGAAAATATGACACAATGTATGAAAATATGACACAATATATGAAAACATGACACAATGTATGAAAATATGACACAATGTATGAAAATATGACACAATATATGAAAATATGACACAATATATGAAAATATGACACAATGTATGAAAATATGACACAATGTATGAAAATATGACACAATATATGAAAATATGACAATATATGAAAATATGACACAATGTATGAAAATATGACACAATGTATGAAAATATGACACAATATATGAAAATATGACATAATGTATGAAAATATGACACAATGTATGAAAATATGACACAATGTATGAATATATGACACAATGTATGAAAATATGACACAATGTATGAAAATATGACACAATATATGAAAATATGACACAATATATGAAAATATGACAATATATGAAAATATGACATAATATATGAAAATATGACACAATGTATGAAAATATGACACTGTATGAATATATGACACAATGTATGAAAATATGACACAATGTATGAAAATATGACACAATATATGAAAATATGACAATATATGAAAATATGACAATATATGAAAATATGACATAATATATGAAAATATGACACAATGTATGAAATATGACACAATATATGAAAATATGACACAATATATGAAAATATGACAATATATGAAAATATGACACAATATATGAAAATATGACACAATATATGAAAATATGACACAATATATGAAAATATGACACAATGTATGAAAATGACACAATGTATGAAAATATGACACAATATATGAAAATATGACAATATATGAAAATATGACACAATATATGAAAATATGACACAATGTATGAAAATATGACACAATGTATGAAAATATGACACAATATATGAAAATATGACATAATGTATGAAAATATGACACAATGTATGAAAATATGACACAATGTATGAAAATATGACACAATGTATGAAAATATGACACAATGTATGAAAATATGACACAATATATGAAAATATGACAATATATGAAAATATGACATAATATATGAAAATATGACAATGTATGAAATATGACACAATATATGAAAATATGACACAATATATGAAAATATGAAACAATGTATGAAAATATGACACAATATATGAAAATATGACACAATGTATGAAAATATGACACAATGTATGAAAATATGACAATATATGAAAACATGACACAATGTATGAAAATATGACACAATGTATGAATATATGACACAATGTATGAAAATATGACATAATATATGAAAATATGACACAATGTATGAAATATGACACAATATATGAAAATATGACACAATGTATGAAAATATGACACAATATATGAAAATATGACACAATGTATGAAAATATGACACAATATATGAAAATATGACACAATATATGAAAATATGACACAATGTATGAAAATATGACACAATATATGAAAATATGACACAATATATGAAAATATAACACAATATATGAAAATATGACACAATGTATGAAAATTTGTGTTTGTTTTATCTGATTTCCTCATTGTGTTATCAGAGTTGCCAAACCTTAATAAAAACACTGTTGGTGGAACTTACACTGCAACCTAGTCTCTTGGCTTCTTCTTCAGCAAAGTCTAATAAGACCGTACCGATGCCCTGATTTCTGTATTTTTCCAGGACAGTCACATGATGAATGTGACATTGTTTGGTATCATTTACGGTATAATCAATTTCCATGGAGACAGGTAACATACTGTTAAAAAATAATCACCATGGTAACACATGGTCCAAATTTGGTTAAAGAGTACAGAGAATTTGTCATTGTGACTTTGTGGGTGCAGATGTGTGAAATAATCTCCTAGTCCTGATGCAAGTCAACATCTGTATCGGCCATTCACGTGAGGCTGTGAAGAAATAATTATGGTAACACACACACACACACACACACACACACACACACACACACACACACACGGTCATGGAAATCTACTTACAATGTACTGAAAGTGTGAAATTTTCAATGTGTAATGGTGTGAACAGACGATATGGTATGTTGTGTGTTACAGACATGCAAATGTGTGAAATAATCTATAATTTTGATACAAGGCAAAGTTTTTTAACCGCCACACTGACACATGAGAATAGACTGTCACTGATGGCACACTAATACAGGAGCGAGGGGATGGCAGGGGTCTGAAAGTTATAGCGCCCTCTAGTGTTAGCATTGATGAGGGTCTGGCCAAAATAATTGAAAGGAGCATATCACCACATATAGCTAGAACACACCAATATCCAACTTCAGCCACAGCAGCAGTATTACAACAGTTGAAATATTAATTGCTGACCAAGTTGTAAAATAGTTTATTTGTGTATTGAAGGTTTAACTTGAACTTGTAAAATAATTTATTTGTCTATTGAAGGTTTAACTTGAACTTGTAAAATAGTTTGTGTATTGAAGGTTTAACTTGAACTTGTAAAATAGTTTGTGTATTGAAGGTTTAACTTGAACTTGTAAAATAATTTATTTGTGTATTGAAGGTTTAACTTGAACTTGTAAAATAATTTATTTGTGTATTGAAGGTTTAACTTGAACTTGTAAAATAGTTTATTTGTGTATTGAAGGTTTAACTTGAACTTGTAAAATAATTTATTTGTGTATTGAAGGTTTAACTTGAACTTGTAAAATAGTTTGTGTATTGAAGGTTTAACTTGAACTTGTAAAATAGTTTGTGTATTGAAGGTTTAACTTGAACTTGTAAAATAATTTATTTGTGTATTGAAGGTTTAACTTGAACTTGTAAAATAATTTATTTGTGTATTGAAGGTTTAACTTGAACTTGTAAAATAATTTATTTGTGTATTGAAGGTTTAACTTGAACTTGTAAAATAGTTTATTACTTTAGTGTGTACTGAAGGTTTAACTTGAACTTGTAAAATAGTTTATTAGTGTGTACTGAAGGTTTAACTTGAACTTGTAAAATAATTTATTACTTTAGTGTGTACTGAAGGTTTAACTTCAACTTGTAAAATAGTTTATTAGTGTGTACTGAAGGTTTAACTTGAACTTGTAAAATAGTTTATTAGTGTGTACTGAAGGTTTAACTTGAACTTGTAAAATAGTTTATTACTTTAGTGTGTACTGAAGGTTTAACTTGAACTTGTAAAATAGTTTATTAGTGTGTACTGAAGGTTTAACTTGAACTTGTAAAATAATTTATTACTTTAGTGTGTACTGAAGGTTTAACTTGAACTTGTAAAATAGTTTATTAGTGTGTACTGAAGGTTTAACTTGAACTTGTAAAATAGTTTATTACTTTAGTGTGTACTGACGGTTTAACTTGAACTTGTAAAATAGTTTATTAGTGTGTACTGAAGGTTTAACTTGAACTTGTAAAATAGTTTGTGTACTGAAGGTTTAACTTGAACTTGTAAAATAATTTATTAGTGTGTACTGAAGGTTTAACTTGAACTTGTAAAATAGTTTATTACTTTAGTGTGTACTGAAGGTTTAACTTGAACTTGTAAAATAATTTATTAGTGTGTACTGAAGGTTTAACTTGAACTTGTAAAATAGTTTATTAGTGTGTACTGAAGGTTTAACTTGAACTTGTAAAATAGTTTATTAGTGTGTACTGAAGGTTTAACTTGAACTTGTAAAATAGTTTATTAGTGTGTACTGACGGTTTAACTTGAACTTGTAAAATAGTTTATTAGTGTGTACTGAAGGTTTAACTTGAACTTGTAAAATAGTTTATTAGTGTGTATTGAAGGTTTAACTTGAACTTGTAAAATAGTTTATTAGTGTGTACTGAAGGTTTAACTTGAACTTGTAAAATAGTATATTTGTGTGTATTGAAGGTTTAACTTGAACTTGTAAAATAGTTTATTAGTGTGTATTGAAGGTTTAATGTTGTGTGACATAGACAGCAATTTAACAAATTGGAATGATATTGTGGATTTTTATTAATATTTTGTGAAAACATATAGATCAACTCTTACCCACAAAATCCACAGAATCCCAACATTGAATAGGTTTCTAAGTAGTCGGCTTCTGCAGGTTCCCTGCAAGAACAAACAGAATTATGAAAATAACGACAATGTACATTGGTGATCTATGCACAACTCTGTTTTATAAAACCACTAAACATGTAACATAAACATGTGATTGTTCAGTGTGCTTTCAAAGAGAACATCACAAACACTCATACAATTCTTCTGATTATACTTTGTATGTATTCTATCTCAGAGGAATACTATGGAAAATGTGTTATCCTTGACAACTACTGTAATGCCCTAAAGAGTTCTTTCACATACAAATTGTATTTGCTGCTTCATGCACACTGCCATATGATTTCCACTATAACAACAATTCTAACCTTCACTTTGCATAATCTGTGGTGCCTTCTGACAATGCTTACCTATGAGTATGAAATGGCTAGAAATGCTTTACATGTAACTGTAACATGACATACTGCAATTGTCTAATCAATTTTTCTCCATAAAACTGGAATATACTTATATACTTACGGATCATTCTTGAGTCTTAATGCTAGCAATCCTACCCTTGTGTCATTACACAAAGCTATAAAATATCTTGGGTAGATGTCAGGTGAGCACTGGTAAGACCTTGTCATTAGACCCACTAGGTCTTCTATTCTGTGCAAAATATTACAACAAATATGATGCCTAGTATTCTTGTCTCAAGTGTATATATGATAACTCATAAAAAATAAATTGTGTGATTCTATAACATAGCCTCAAAAAATAGGGTAGGTAGATTGGGATTTTTAAAAAAAATTATTGTATCTTTTTAAATTATTTTTTAGTTATGAAAAATATTGCTTTGACACAAAACCAAAATCAAATGTCGGTCAGATTACCCCTTCTGTGAGAGTTTAATGAAATGTGTACAGACATCACTGGGGAAAGAAAACAGATGTGCATGAAAGTCAAGAAGACAACAAATTTTTAATCGTTTTGTAATGTTCAAAAATGTTTAGGGTTGGCAGCTTGAACTCCCGGGCTTGAACTATGGTCGGTTGGGTTACCGGAAACACACATTTTTTTTATTTTACCTAATGTTGTAGCTTGGTGGCTATATCACATCCACGACAATGAGTAGATGGAAAGACCTGAACGTTACAGTGTCTTGAAACATTTAATGTACTTCATGTACTTCATCACTATCCCATGGGATGGTGAGATCGAAGTACATTGTAGTACGAAATACGGTCCCTGTCAGTTGTCTAAGTCAATTGTCTAAGTCGAGACAATTCCATCAGCATGAGAGCATGGAGGTAGTTCCTACCTGAGTCCTCCATGGTCTAGAGGATTATATCCACTGGGTTTGAACATATCTTTATCAAACGTTGGTAAAGATATCTTTAGATTCATACCCACTGCCCTACCATAGACAGACTAACCTGCTACACTCAGGTTAACGTTAGTTTCTCAGTTGATACTTCACAATATAAAAAGTAACGTTATAGTACCTATCTTTTCCTGCTCCCCACTCCATTTTACCACGGAAAGCTTCAACAGTCATCCTAGCAGCAAACTCTGAGTCTCCAATAACCATGTTCCGTATGTTTATTTCATCATTTCTTCTTTCACCTTCTTCTTCAACGTCCGAATTCGAACTTCCTGTTGTTAACAGACTGGCCCGAGGTTGCTCAGTTATCACATCTGTTTCGAACATGATCTTAGACTTGCAAATTTCAAAGTGAACTACATGTGTAATAGATAAGGATTTGACTCTGCATATATATACGTTCAATGCCCTTCGCAATTTGGCAATGCATGTGTGGACTTTCAATACAAATAGCCGTCACTTCCGAAGTGGACAGTAAAGGGTCAAAGGTGGCGTCGCTTTTTTCAGATTGAGATTCTAATTTAGATTTGTAGATCTGTATTTGTAGTGTTCATGCGCAAAGTGCAAAACTGGTTGTAACAACAAAGCGTATTGACAGAAAATGAGTTGCTGACAGGCCCGACGGCTTAAACGAAATTGCGACCTCAATTCTGTGTGTTTGACCATAAAAATGTGCTGGTTGCCTATGAAAATGATTGTCCCATCATATCGAATACATAAAATTGTTGAAATATGTATCGCCATTTATAATTCGAGGATTTTCGACCAGAATGAAGACCAGAGGTGGTCACGCACGCATAAATATGTCATTACATTGGCTACTATGTGACGCGTGTGTAAATGACCGACAAGAACGCGATGGGTTTTACATGTAATACACCTGTTCTTCATGATACTGAACATTATCATAGTAATAGTGAAGTTATCTTATTGGACTCTAGATTTTGAAGCGACTACTTTACCATGTGTATTAATATAGGCTAATATACGTGTACATGCACTCACTGTCGCAATTTTCGGACGGTTTTCGGACAAATGTCGTCCACGAACGCCAACAACACTTTCTTCGGCATTGCCGTACACTTGTCAAGATCACTTTTTGTCTGGGTCAAGATCAAAAATTCGCATGAAAGGTAAAGTGTAAAGCTTTGATTTAACAATTCATTTTATTGTGTCGGTTTTGACAGCACTGATCACATAGTTATGATATTACGTATGTCACAACACTGCCACGGTTGCCAGTGTATTTGGTCATTTCAATGTCATTTAAATCTATAAATACCTCATTAACAGTTTTCTCCCAGCAGGTCAGAGTGAAACAACACAAACCTACGGAGTTGACAACTTCGCACGGACTGCAATTTAAATATTTGTTTGTTTGATATATGAGGAATTATTGAAGTGATCAGATAATTTATAATGAAGTCCAGATGTAAATTTGAAATATCACCCAATTGTATGTTTCTTGGTGTAAAGCAGTAACTAACGATGATTGGCCGTGTTCCAGACAGTATTAGTTATGTTGATTGGCTGTGTTCCAGACAGTAACTTACTAGTATACGATGATTGGCTGTGTTCCAGACAGTAACCTATGATAATTGGCCGTGCTCCAAACAGTAACTTATGATAATTGGCTGTGTTCCAGACAGTAACTTATGATGATTGGCTGTGTTCCAGACAGTAACTTATGATAATTGGCCGTGCTCCAGACAGTAACTTATGATAATTGGCCGTGTTCCAGACAGTAACTTATAACTGATGATGATTGGCCACTTCTATACACAGTGGTCTGAAGTCGATAGGCAAAAGTTATTATACATGTATATATGTTGTGGAGTTAACTATTTTGGGATGTCAGATCTGTTAAATAACGACCAAGTGCTGGGGACGCCATATCCCTGATTGTTATAAGTTTGACTCTCACATCCTTACATCGGGTCATAAAATGCATACATAAATCAACAAATACGACAAGCATTTGATATCAAAATATTTTATTAATATTTACAACCCAGCCATGTATATCTTTCAAGAAAACAACCCGAAAATATTTACAAACTTCGTAGCGTTCTGATATAGAGTCGTTGTTAAATGTATATACCGGTCGACTTTAAAAAAACTTAAAACTAATAAAAATATTCCGAGTCTTTTACAATTAGCGACAGGCAAACTTTAACAACATAAAGTTGTCACAAACAGGGAAAGTAAACAGCTGAATGGGATTAATACCATTTGGCATAGCATGTTGGATTCACATAGTATTGCATTGACATAGTATTGCATTCCATCATTTGATAAGAACAGCGATATGGCCTCTTTCTATGATAGCTCACATTCACAAATGAAATTCAATTTCCCCCTGGTATTTCATGTTTAGAAAGAGGCCATATCACTGTTCTTATCAAATGATGAAATGTAATACACGTTTCTGTTGTCTTGCTGTGACAATCAAATTTATTTGATTTTCCCTGTTTGTAACAAGCTCTGCTTGTTAATGCTTGTGTGTCACTGGCTGTAGAAGTTAAATCTGTATCAATGACTTTTTAACAAGAAAAGTAAACTAAGTATGTTAGGCTTATCCTATTAAAAGCACCAAGAGTTGCGCATTATATTTTATTTACAGCCAGACATAAAGTTTTGTTTTTCAACATGAATATGAAGATGTCTCCCAACTAGATAACCATACGTTACTACAAGGCTTTCACTATGATAACCATATGTTACTACAAGGCTTTCACTATGATAACCATACGTCACCACAAGGCTTTCACTATGATAACCATACGTTACTACAAGGCTTTCACCAAGAGAACCATACGTTACTACACGGCTTTCACTATGATAACCATACGTCACCGCAAGGCTTTCACTATGATAACCATACGTTACTACAAGGCTTTCACTATGATAACCATACGTTGCTACAAGGCTTTCACTGTGATAACCATACGTCACCATAGGCATTCAATATACATGATATGTGATAACCATACGTTACTACAAGGCTTTCAATATGATAACCATACGTCACTACAAGGCTTTCACTATGATAACCATACGTTACTACAAGGCTTTCACTATGATAACCATACGTTACTACAAGGCTTTCACTGTGATAACCATACGTCACCATAGGCATTCAATATACATGATATGTGATAACCATACGTTACTACAAGGCTTTCAATATGATAACCATACGTCACTACAAGGCTTTCACTATGATAACCATACGTTACTACAAGGCTTTCACTATGATAACCATACGTTACTACAAGGCTTTTCACTGTGATAACCATACGTCACCATAGGCATTCAATATACATGATATGTGATAACCATACGTTACTACAAGGCTTTCAATATGATAACCATACGTCACCATAGGCATTCAATATACATGATATGTGATAACCATAAGTCACTACAAGGACTTCACTATGATAATCCCATCTTACTACAAGGCTTTCACTATGATAAAAGTATCTTGTAAATAATGCGTAAGCTTTGCATTTCTCTAGGATAAGGTAGAACTTGATTAAACGGGCAATGACCCTTTATGATCATACAAATGTGTGTACTGTCGATGTCAGAGGATTAGACTAGTATTACAATACAGCCCGTTTCATGTTACCGATCACCGACCCCTGTTTGATACAACCATATGCATACAGAAACCAATAAGAAACTGCATATTCTACACTTAGATAACAAGATCGGAAATTTTTGCTGTGTTTAATATGAAAGAAATCAATGAAATGTACTGCAACTAGACCAGACACACGGACGCCAATGTTTTGACGTCTGCATTTGATGTCTGCATGGGAGTCACTCTAATAATTAAATATAAAGTACAAAATGTTATAAGGAATTGTATTCATTAAACCTTGCTATCTGAAAGTGTAGTATGTGTATAGACTGTCGACAGTCGCTCGTGCCTTTTTTGCTACGTTTTATCTTAAACTAAAGTCGTCGCCTCGCTTCGATCCAGTGCAATACTACTATAACCGTGTACTACTGATAGCCAGGTAGGCCCGGGCGACTATAGTCTATCAGCTAGCCCTCGGATGTTCTTCCGATAAAATACGACACACAGCCGAACAACGCTATCGAGGATGGAACATCCGTGTTCGGGCAAGCTCTCACATGCGAACTTCGTTCGCTTATAGTTATGGCATCGAAAGAAAGCCCGAACGTCTAGCAGCAAGACTAGGGCGACTACGGCCCTCGCTATTAGTAGCATGTAGTTATAGTATATATTGCTCCGGATCGGAGCGAGGCGATAACTTTAGTTTTAGATAGAACGTGCAAAAAAGGCACGAACGACTGTCGACAGTCTAGTATGTGTAGTTTGTTATTGGTTTCTGGGTGGCTGTATCAAACAGAGCTAGTGGACAGGAATTTGAGAGTAGTTGTAAAGTGTATCCAACCCATAGTAATATCATAGTAGTTCCTTCTCCATTTTGCACCATTTCTGTATGGGGACAAGAACAATGGAAGGTAGCGGTTAGTGCGTCTGAAAAACGGATGGGCGGGGAGTAAGGACATAGGAAAGGGGAGTCTAAGATGAAAAGAAGAAGATGAAAAAATGACATATATAAATTCACATTGATGGTTCGTCACTTTTTCAGACACAGTGCAGTGATCTCAGCACGCTCTTCTACTAAGTAGAAAAAATAATAGTTTGTATTGCTTTGGACGAAATTAAAAGATGATGGCCAGAATTACCTACGTTTATACTGTTTTCTACGATGAAATATTACCCTTAGATTTAAAGGAAAACATAGTCAAACCGAAATGAAATTTCTTTTGGTTAATTCTTAATAAATCTTAGACTAATAAACATGTTGTAAGTAAGCTTACAGAGCCCTCTTACCCTTAGTCCAATTGTACAATACGTATAACACATTCCGTCTGCATTACGAGTAACTATATAGCCATTTCGTTCGTATAAACTTCTAGCACGGTTTTCTGCGTAGCACCATAATGTCATTTTCTACCGAAAATTAGGAAAAATACAATGAAACTACAATGTATCACATTTACTAGTAATCATGGAATTTTGCATTCGAGTTACATCATTGATGGAAGGAGTCATACACCATACTGTACAAGGCAAAAGGCAGGAAGCTTTGTGTATATTGTGCATACGCACAGACAGATCTAGACAGACAGACAGACAGACAGACAGACAGACAGACAGACAGACAGACAGACAGACAGACAGACGGACGGACGGACGGACGGACGGACGGACAGACAGACAGACAGACAGAGACTTTCATGCATGTATACATTTATACATACATACATACATACATACATACATACATACATACATACAATGTACATGTACATACATACGTACGTACGTACGTACGTACATACATACATACATACATACATACATACATACATACATACATACATACATACATACACATACATATATAAACATAGCCAGACAGACACAGACGCAGACACACAGACAGCCAGACAGACAGACAGACAGACAGACAGACAGACAGACAGACAGACAGACAGACACATACATACACACACACACATACATACATACATACATACATACATACATACATACATACATACATACATACATACATACATACATACATACATACATACATACATACACACACATACATTGCAACAAGTAGTGGCCATGCCAGACCACAGACTTCTTTGTCTGTGGCCAAACATACATATT
This sequence comes from Glandiceps talaboti, assembly GCF_964340395.1. Taxonomy (NCBI): domain Eukaryota; kingdom Metazoa; phylum Hemichordata; class Enteropneusta; family Spengelidae; genus Glandiceps; species Glandiceps talaboti. Next base: position 32,041,799 of record NC_135551.1, on the reverse strand, counting down.
GTAACCTTTGAACTATTTAGTTGATTCACTAGTTTAATTCGCCATGTCAGACACGAATCTATCATTGCTGTCTTTTAGGAAAACCAATGTTAATCGTTTATCAAGTGCTATGACCGCTTAATGAACTTTGTGAAGAGATAAAACGGTCTAAATCCGTCGACACCATTGTTGAGTAACCCGACCAACACGTTTGACAAAGATTAGATAAAAAGTATTAGTCCTATAAAAACACCAGTTGACATCGCAATCCAGTAACATGTTGGCCTGTATGGACTGTTGCTTCAAAGTATGCACCATAGGCCTTGTACTAGAATGAATATATAATCACGAAACAACTAAATGTGTTATATTATGATTTTGTTTCATGTCACTGTGAGAATAAGCAGCTATTGTATTAAAACTACAATGTATCACAGCTATATTGTCTTTTCTGAGATACATTTTGTACGAATCATTCAAATCCAAGTAACAGTATACGGAAATGTATATTTTGTAATTTTATTTGTTCTTGTTTTGAATTACTTATTTTGTGTACTCGTTGAAGCATGCGTGGTTACCTAGTAACTATCAGCTATTCCAAATAGATTTGTTGACAAAATGATCGGACTGTCTGGCCCCTTTATTTGTACTATTTACCACAGACAAGTTGTCTGTGTGTTTACATACTAGCATAAAGTCTGTGTACACGGAACTCAGTCAGTAGATGGGTAATCTAGCTAATTAGAAAAAAAATAACCATTTACAGTAATCTTTCGGAGTATTTTTCGATGGGCACAAAATAACGAAATATAGTAACGAGTTGCAAACTTATTGTGGCTTTGAAACTTTAATTTATTAAATGTGTATCCATATTAATTATGGAAATGATATTATTTCGACATTTTTAATTTGCTCATACTTAATGACGTCATTCTTATAACAAAGAGTACACAGAGGACAATACACTTGTATTGTGCTATTTTTGAATCACACATTATCTTCCCTTTAACCTAAATTTCCAGTTCATGTTAATTGACATCTTCGCTCGCATGCAAAACACAGTCACAGACTGATTTTTAAGGTCTAGATTTTAACAATATTTTGTTTGGTTCATTTTAATCAATGATGTTATTCGTAAGTGGTGTTACGAAATACAGTAAACCAGTCTTGTCTGAGGGATTAGTATATATCCGAATACCAAAAATCGTGACATGCACAAACCTGTATAAGGTTAATGATTTTGACGGTGTAACCGATTTTTACGTTGCATATATATGGTAAGTAAATAGAACAACGGTTTCTTAGGTGTCCTTTTACTGCAACTTTTGTACTCGTTGAACATCCCAGAAAAGATCTCCACTCAATGTGTACATTTACACTACACAGAGTGTCACGTGGATATATTTAGAAATGATTAATTATCAAGATTGGAGAATTCTTACCGTACAACCCATCTGTTTGGCTTCTAACTCTGCATAATTAAGTAACATTCCTCCAATGCCAATCCCACGAAAATTTGGCTCTACGCACATATGATCTATATAACACTCTCTTGAATTAGTTGGCGAGTACGTAAGTATTCTAAGCATATGTAATACACTGAGAGAGAGAGAGAGAGAGAGAGAGAGAGAGAGAGAGAGAGAGAGAGAGAGAGAGAGAGAGAGAGAGAGAGAGAGAGAGAGAGAGAGAGAGAGAGAGAGAGAGAGAGAGAGAGAGAGAGAGAGAGAGAGAGAGAGAGAGAGAGAGAGAGAGAGAGAGAGAGAGAGAGAGAGAGAGAGAGTCATGTCGGTAAAGGAGTCTTCAGTAATTACAAGGGGGAGAGCCGGGGGAATTTAGGCTCGGATTGTTGTTTAAATTGTTACCCTCTCCCGACTCTGTCGTGCTAAAAAATGGCTCTCTCTCAACTTTCTTTCCCCTAAAACATGACCCTCCCCGATTCAAAACATGACTTAAATGCTGTCAGATATGTAAAAGGACAAAGGACACGAGTCCCAGAATCAATGGTAAGGACTTCATCCCACTGCTGCCACCAATGTTGAAAATTTTAAAGGCATTGGACAATTTCGCACTACTACGGCCATGTGGATGTGTTTTGAAGGTACTGTATTAATAAGTACCCGTGTTTGGATCTCATTGGCTAAGCTCGGGGCACAATTCAACTCCCAATGATTAGATTGGCACACTCTTGACATTGTCGGGAGCAAGGTCAACATCAATTCTCCACAACATTATATCCCAACTGCTCCGTTTTACACCTGTGAGACCCACTCCTCTCCTCACACTGAGTATTAAATTCATTGCATGGTTGTCAGCAGCAATTTGATATAGGCTGATATCATGATACAACATGTACCTAACCCTAACCGTAATCCTAACCCTAACCCTACCCTAACATGAATGGTAGGAATGGGATTTGGTATCGGTGGCAGCTCTGGGATGACAACACCTTTAAATAATGCGATGTTAGGCAATATAATGAGTAAAAGTAAAATGTGGCCCTCCCAAATCCCATTTTCTATACTATGGCCCTCCCCCATGAGCCCATCTGTAAAAAGTGACACCCCCCCATTCCCCCGGACCTCCCCCTTGTAAATACTGCAGGCTTCCCTAATTTATACAATATAGAATGTTATACATGTATGTTATACATATACATGGTAGATTACGATGCTAATAGTGTCAAAGAGAGTAGTTAATCGATAAGAGTTGTATTTGAATATGTCAGACACAAAAAATAACACTGAGGATACTTACCGACATGCTCTAAAACATCCTAATAACGAATAAGCTTCTGAACAACGGATTTTGGGTTTCCTACGAATAAAAAGAAAGGGGAAAATGAGAAGATGAGCATGGGTAACAATCTCACCTTATCGATGTGCGGATAGGATGTGGATTAAGGTGGAGATGCACACCGTGACAGGGAAGATTTTAAGGGTGACATATTTTCAAGTTATTGTTTCCCAACAATGAATAAAATTTACACCATCAACCCATATATTTTCTGAAAGGTTTTTCTCTCCTCTTAAATGCTATTGTATTTTCTATTGTCTTTGACTGGAAGTGAGAGTTTGTTTAAGGTATGAATAGAAGTGTCTTGATTATCTCAAGGCGCCAATATAAATGCCTCGGAAGAGACCACCGGTCACCCGATTTTCCATTTCTTTGGTGTTTTAGTATAATCGACCAATGTTACAAAAGGCGTTATGACATTGTGATGAACATTTCAATATCTTTCTCAAATCAAGTTCCTGAAGTGGCGATGGGGTTATACAGTTCACGTCATGATAGGTGATGCAAAAATCTTACGGAAATTTGTTGAATATAGTTAAGAAAATTTCTTAAACTATGTATGACGAAGTTTGTATCGGCACAGTACGAGCACTTGACTTCAAATAACTAAGTTCCAAGTTGCAAAAATTAAATGAAAGTTAGAAAGGCAATAATTTTATGACAAATTTTGAAAATTAAAATAAATGATCAAATTCTTGCCCATTTTGATTCCACTAATCTAGAATTTCAAGATTACTATTGAAAATTCCGTTTGGAAATGAAGAAGAAATATGGTGTCTATGGTCCACGCAAGAATAAAGTTACACGTAGATTAGATGGTTAAACCTGACATAGTTATCAATCACTGAATACTAAATAAATAAAGACAGTGAAATTAAAAGTTGTTAATGTAGACAATTTGTCATATATTGTTACACGCGTCTACAATTAAATTCACCTGATCCGACATATCAATAAACGTCATTATTTCAGTAAACATTGTCATTAAAAGTTGAAATTGAGAGATAAATCATGTTAATGTAAATAAAGTGCGTCAATAATAAGATACGAAGTTGTTGGGATGAACTGAAGACAAATAATATTGATCACTTACGGGTCATCTTTCACGACAAGTGTGATAAGCCCTACAGCTTGGCTAGCTTGAAAAGCTATAAAACGGTGTTCGTAAGCTTCTGAAGGACATCGCGATATAGACAGGCGTACCATATCCAATATTTCTGGTAATCTGTGACGAAACAAATATGTAAGAGTATTCGACAGTTGCAACTTTTCAGCTAAGGGTGGTTAGGGTGTAATTTGATGAAAGAAGAATAGTTAGAGTGCGTTGAGACGTGTGTAGGGACAATGGGAGAGAGCAAACAACATTGGCAATAAAACCCCCGAAATTCTTCCATCGTATTAGAACCATAGCAGTAGTAATCAATCTGAACGGATGGTCTATCTATATCTGCAATGATTTGTGTTTGCTAAGTCACAAACTTTTGTGTAAGCGTCATCGTCATTTTGATCTGTACGTCGTATCTACTTATGACGTGGCAGATGGTGACAAAAAATGAAAAAGAAAGGAATTAAAAAAAATAATCACGTATTAATCAATAAATAAATAAATAAATCAACCAACCAAACAACCAACCAACCAACCAACCATCCAACAAACAAACAAACAAACAAACAAACAAACAAACAAACAAACAAACAAACAAACAAACAAACAAACAAACAAACAAACACAAAACACAAAACCAAAAAAAAACCCAAAAAAAACCCAATAAATTCACCAGTTTATCGGTCGGTCAGTCATTCAGTCAGCAAGCCAGCCAGCTTGCGAGTCAGTCCGAGTCAGACAACCAGTCAGTTGAACATCCAGTTACTCATTCTCACAGTCAATCATTCTGTTAGTCAATTTCCAGTCGTAAGCCAGTTATTATTTGCTATTCAACTCTGTTTACATTTACTATAGTACATCATCTCTATGATATAATTCTAACTTCCCCACTCGTCAACGTGTCCATAAAGCCCAGACCACTGTAGGTCAGAGCATAAACCAACAACAACACTGTACCTCTTTGGTTTTATTAGTTCATGTTTTGTCTTGTCACCTCGTTTGACCTCAAACATGAGAGCAAAAATAGATTCGATGAAGGTCACACATGGGTGTGTTGTTATCCAGTTGCACGTATTTCAAAAGCAACAGTCCCATGTCAGATTATTGTGTTGTGCGTGTCAAGTCCATCCACTTGGTAGTTTTTAGTTGGCGTCAAAGCTTGCAATACTTGACGGATAAGGGAGCTGTTTATCATTTCGGAATAGATTTCTATCGAAATTTGCATGAAATGTAGGAAATAAACTACTCATTTGATTCATGTGGCCACCCATCTTATGGGTGAGATCAACAGCAAACTATAAGGAGATTATTTTGTAATGTGCGCCGCAGTATATCATAAGATAAGATAAAATATAACTTTATTACAACCGTATTAAAAATTGATAATTCTATTTGGGTACATTAGGTGTAATAAAGATATTAAAGAACACTACAGTATCATGTTACTGGCTGAAACTGGTTGACTGCTGAATGACTAACGTACTGTATGTGCGTGGGTGGAGGTGGGGATCACACGTTGAAGTTTCTCCACTATTATACATGTGGTGTTATTTCATTTCATGATGGCGTTTTAAAAAACAGGAAAACGTTAACATCGATGGAGTCAGATGAAGTTGACCGATCCATCGAATGATTCAACAGCTTATTGGTTTGTTTACACCTGATATGACAAATTGGTTCAGGCCATGAATTATGGCTTACCTCGTGCCGGTAAATATAAGACAGTATAGTTAGGTTGTCTAGCTGTCAACGGTCTCCGTATTTACAGCAGTACAAATGACATTTGTTTACAGGGAACAAACCAAACCAAAACAGAATTTAGAAAAGAAATACACAATCGTAATCCTATACACATGACGTCATCGTGTACACGAGACTTGATTGTGTGACGAGACAACACTTGTAGGGTAGCAAAACCAAGAGCCGGATATATAGCAAATAGTTTAAAATATTTCAATAATTTATTGATATTGAAAATGTTTCAAAGTATTTGCTAACAACAAGTGTGATTTTTCTGGCATTAATAGAATAAACGTGGTAAAACATTGTTGTACAGTCACAATTAGTTTGAATACGAATGTCGGTGCTACGAATGCTTACTATAACAAAGTGACCTCTCTTTTATCGTGTGGTTACTCGTAAGTCATTTTTACACAATGTTACCATTATATTTGTATTGACACTATACAATTTGATAATGAAACCACTACCCACAGATCAATGTATGTAGTACACGCTATCTACAGAATAATTTAAATTTACTAAACTAGACAAATACTGTCGTAAACGTGTCAGTTGTAGTGTATCTATTGTTATGTATATTGTATTCCTTCATATCGGATAGATTAATGCATACAATACATTACGTGGATTAAAGTTATCATTATACGTACACAGGAAACTGTATGTTACATAAATGCAATTAATCTTGTGTACAGAATGTATTTGTAATTCTCAGACGCAATGTAACGCATATACATGGACAAGATGAAAAAATACAAGCGTTATAATCCTTAAATATGTTATACTGTTGAGTTTAAGCTTTGGAAATGTTTTGGTAAATGGTCACTCTGGAAAGAGGGTAATCGTGTGTGTGTGTGGGGGGGGGGACTGTAGCCGTACTACGAGTAAACAAGTCTTTGATGTTGATTATTGCAATCACGTAAAGGCGTATTGTATGAAATAATAAAGTAACTCACTTCTCTTTCCCGACCGTCCATTCGTATTTTCCTCTGAACGCCTCCACCATTAACCTAGCTGCAAAAGTCACCTCATTCTCTGTCATTTTTCTGACTGTAATCATTGAATCATCATTATTGTTTTCTTGTAAGTCCTCTGGTTCTGCCAGTAATGCACGTTTCACCTCGACAGCTGAACTCGGTTGATTTGTAACGACTCCATTGTCATCGTTGTCATCGTCGTCGTTCTGTGTCTCTTCTTCTAAGAAAACTTCAAAGAAATCGTCTGGTGACAAGCTTTCGTTCTGATCAAAATGACTTCGCCTCAGAACGTGTACTGCAAGTCTACTATACATAAGTCCACACAATCAAATAAATAGAGTCCGTTGTTAGATCTACGTGTACCTCTTGTTCAGTGGTACAAGGGAAACGCAGCTGTCGCAAAGTTTACGACCTGTGCTGTTCTAAATGGCATTGAAACTTGGTAAATTTACCCAGTCGTTGGTATATGCACGTGCAAATGGATAGAGCTGAAATGAACTTTGAACATAATGCCAGAGTTGTTATGATGTCGTGTCAATCCGAGGTCACACAGTCAATATTATTCATTAACCGAACAAATGTTGTATATGACATACACAATACTGTTAATTATTGTTCTATAGTCACATGACCACATGATCATGAGCGAAATAGCAATCTGGTTCTAATAGGACAGGTGTGGGTGGAGACATATATACTTCAAACTTATATTAATGTTCTCATTTCAATAAGGGGTATATACAGATAGAGATGAATAACTAACTAATAGCTGTCAATAACTGATATAAGGATCGAGACACACACAGATGAATAACTCATTAATTGCTGTCATGTGAAGAGAGAGTGGAAGAAATGTATGAATTTACGAATGAATGACTAACTGCATTGTTGAATGAATGAATGAATGGATGGATGGATGGATGAATGAATGAATGGATAGGCGAATTAATTAATGAATAAACAATACGTGAATGATTGAATGACTTTCCAGAATTGTCTATTTTCTCACGTGTTAAAAAGTCATAATATAAAAAAAAAAACACAGTTTAAATACAGTGAGGAAAATGGAAATAATAACAGTAAACTTAGAACATACAAACTCATTAAATCAGATTTTAAGCTTGAACCTTATCTAATAAAATCACATAATCCTGAACTAAGAGTAATAATCAGTAAATTTAGACTAAGCGACCACAAGCTTGAAATTGAAAAAGGCCGTTACAACAAAATACCAGCAACAAGTAGATTAGGTAAAATATACAATTCATCTCAAATTGAAGACGAAAAACACTGTTCCATTTATGATTTACACAGGCAAGACCTATTTAATGAAGCTGATATATATATTGATAATTTTATAAACTTACCAGAAGAACAAAAATTTAAAGAAACGATGAACATCACAAATCTAATTATTGCACTTGGCAAATATATCAAATTAAGCAATATACAAAGAGACCACCACCTACAAAATAATTGCAATACATAATAAAATATATATCTCCATAAATCTGTCTAATTACCATACATTATTTTTCTCTTTCCTTACATTGAATAGCTTTTGTAGTTCATTAGTTTTACTATGTTATGTAATGCTTCTTTTAGATAGTTTATTAGTTTTGTTATTATTTTCCTTTATGTCTTGTACCATTAACAACTCACTAGGGTTTTGTTACGTGTACTCAAATCATAAACGAATATAACGTGCTTGTACTCGCTACGCTCGTGAAAGTATACTGCCGCAGAGAATTCTGCATGCAAATACCCCGAGTTCGCTACACTTGCACTTGCGCGTCATGCCAACTTGGTTCTATAAAGTTTGGCAATATAACGCGTCCATTGCAAACATTTCCATTATTTCACTACGACGTGTGTTCATACGTGACCCGTGTATCATGATCCAAAGAAAATACATTCCTGCAATAGTCAACTTTGCGGCAAGTTTCTTTGATTACCACGTGACATTACTATATATATAGTATAATATAGTATTGCTTGTATAGCAATCGATTGGGTTTTATTTTAAGCTCCCATGATGCCATTCTCAAAATGGCGCTGCCCATGGCAAGGCATGTCTCGGTCAGCCGTCGTGTAATTTTAAGGCATGTCTTGTATTCAAGTGGTTGGGCAATCAAGTATCACTCATCAAGCGACGCTAGAGACTTGAAGGTATAGTTTTCATATTTGCATCAAACTGTTTTATCGCTCACAGGATGGAACAGAGAGATCGTAGTACACCGATGGTCGAGTCGAATACAAATCGAGTCAAGCCGTTACATATTGTTATTTTCTATCTGACTGTCTGGCGATCGAAATTGTGAACCAACAAACTGGTAGAATGGAGACTGATATCGGGATGTGAGTCCATTTGTTGATAGAACAACTTTTATGTTTGCAAACATACATTGTAACCAGTTGCGTTGGTGTCAGAATCAGATTCAGAATCAGATTGGAAACTCAGTCTGTATCCGTATAGTTACGGGGTAGGTCCTAGGTAAAGGAATATTAAACACGCCGGGGAGAGTGTAAGTCAGAATGGTTTTGACTGTGACCGCCATTTCAAAGGTGTGACAAGATTTAGTGCACACAGAACTATTGTCCAGATGGTTCCAGTCTACTAGTGTTTTGTTTGTTTTTTGTTTGTTTGTTTGTTTGTTTGTCTGTTTGTTTGTTTGTTTTTTGTTGTTGTTTTTTTTACTAAGAATGACTGTTTATATTGAACAGTTTTACAATTGTCAATTTCAAAGCACTTTGAGTTGTTAGTAACTCTTTACTCAACAATGTTAGCTGAGATACAGTCTGCTAATTTCCTAGCTTTTATAGATATTTGGGTCTCAGGGGTTTAAGATAGTCCACTGGTTGAATTGCTGGTTACTAGGCCCTCGACCACCCTGTATAGAAAGATTAGCCTGGTGGTCGTGCATCTATCCTGTAGTGATGTAAGGTGTAGGCTGTTCACAGACAGACAGACAGACACACACACACACACACACACACACACACACACACACACACACACACACACACACACATATATATGGAAAGGGTATGTGAACTCAATGACTTCTTTTGTCTGTACGTCAAATTGTTCATAGATACCAAACATGGGAGCGTGTACCTTCTATTGTAGTCATCATTTCATGTACATGTATGTGATCATGGCTACCTTTTTAAATACAAAACTAATGTTATTATGATGAAAGTTTGTCGTGGTATGACAAGGCAAGATTGAGATGGGATGGTGCATTGGGGCAGAGGAAGTGTCAAACTAAAGAAATAGATCAATGAAAGCATTCAGAACATCACATGATGAGTAATGTTAATTCACAAACCTTTTTACTGGTATCTGTTTGAAAACATCTAAATTTGCATTGCATTGACCAACACTATCTGTGATTATAGGCAGACAGTTATCCCAGAAGGATCTTCTCTGGCATACAACCAACAGGTATACCACATATTGGCAATTATCTAGGTGCAATTACAAACTGGGTCAAACTCCAAGAAAACAGCCAACAAGATGAAGTTATCTTCTGTGTTGTTGATATGCACTCAATAACAGTACCTCAAGAACCAAACAGACTGAGACAAAATATTTATGACATGGTGGCATGTCTTCTGGCTTCCGGTATTGATCCTAACAAGACTATTCTTTTCCAGCAGTCAACTGTAAGTATTTTAAATAAATTCCAAACATTTGTGAAAATCTTACGTAAAGTACGACATGGTAGATTTTATTTGATACATATACATTGATATGCTAGATTGTCTACAACAGCCTGCTAGACTGAAATGCTAGAATGTCTACAACAGCCTGCTAGACTGAAATGCTAGATTGTCTACAACAGCCTGGTAGACTGAAATGCTAGATTGTCTACAACAGCCTGCTAGACTGAAATGCTAGATTGTCTACAACAGCCTGCTAGACTGAAATGCTAGGTTGTCTACAACAGCCTGCTAGACTGAAATGCTAGATTGTCTACAACAGCCTGCTGGACTGAAATGCTAGATTGTCTACAACAGCCTGCTAGACTGAAATGCTAGATTGTCTACAACAGCCTGATAGACTGAAATGCTAGATTGTCTACAACAGCCTGCTAGACTGAAATGCTAGATTGTCTACAACAGCCTGCTAGACTGAAATGCTAGATTGTCTACAACAGCCTGCTGGACTGAAATGCTAGATTGTCTACAACAGCCTGCTAGACTGAAATGTTAGATTGTCTACAACAGCCTGCTAGACTGAAATGCTAGATTGTCTACAACAGCCTGCTAGACTGAAATGCTAGATTGTCTACAACAGCCTGCTAGACTGAAATGCTAGATTGTCTACAACAGCCTGCTAGACTGAAATGTTAGATTGTCTACAACAGCCTGCAAGACTGAAATGCTAGATTGTCTACAACAGCCTGATAGACTGAAATGCTAGATTGTCTACAACAGCCTGCTAGACTGAAATGCTAGATTGTCTACAACAGCCTGATAGACTGAAATGCTAGATTGTCTACAACAGCCTGATAGACTGAAATGCTAGATTGTCTACAACAGCCTGATAGACTGAAATGCTAGATTGTCTACAACAGCCTGCTAGACTGAAATGCTAGATTGTCTACAACAGCCTGATAGACTGAAATGCTAGATTGTCTACAACAGCCTGCTAGACTGAAATGCTAGATTGTCTACAACAGCCTGATAGACTGAAATGCTAGATTGTCTACAACAGCCTGCTAGACTGAAATGCTAGAATGTCTACAACAGCCTGCTGGACTGAAATGCTAGATTGTCTACAACAGCCTGCTAGACTGAAATGCTAGATTGTCTATAACAGCCTGCTAGACTGAAATGCTAGATTGTCTACAACAGCCTGCTAGACTGAAATGCTAGATTGTCTACAACAGCCTGCTAGACTGAAATGCTAGATTGTCTACAACAGCCTGCTGGACTGAAATGCTAGATTGTCTACAACAGCCTGCTAGACTGAAATGCTAGATTGTCTATAACAGCCTGCTAGACTGAAATGCTAGATTGTCTACAACAGCCTGCTGGACTGAAATGCTAGATTGTCTACAACAGCCTGCTAGACTGAAATGCTAGATTGTCTACAACAGCCTGCTAGACTAAAATGCTAGATTGTCTACAACAGCCTGCTAGACTGAAATGCTAGATTGTCTACAACAGCCTGCTGGACTGAAATGCTAGATTGTCTACAACAGCCTGGTAGACTGAAATGCTAGATTGTCTACAACAGCCTGGTAGACTGAAATGCTAGATTGTCTACAACAATCACTGAGACATGCCTAGGTTCAGTCATAGACAGTGGAGGGGACACTGTCTATGGTTCAGTTGGGCCCTTGACTACTTGGTTGTATAGTTAACTGAATTCATTTCAACTTTCACCTTTCCAGGTTCATCAACATGTTGAGTTGGCATGGTTACTGGGATGTATCACAACAATGAAAAGACTGAACCACTTACCTCAATGGAAGGTAAGTATATAGATCCTTAATAATGTCACTTACCACAATGGAAGGTAAGTATATATATCCTTAATGCCACTTACCATAATGGAAGGTAAGTATATAGATTCTTAATGCCACTTACCACAATGGAAGGTAAGTATATATATCCTTAATAATGTCACTTACCACAATGGAAGGTAAGTATATAGATCCTTAATAATGTCACTTACCACAATGGAAGGTAAGTATATATATCCTTAATGCCACTTACCATAATGGAAGGTAAGTATATAGATTCTTAATGTCACTTACCACAATGGAAGGTAAGTATATATATCCTTAATGCCACTTACCATAATGGAAGGTAAGTATATAGATTCTTAATGCCACTTACCACAATGGAAGGTAAGTATATATATCCTTAATGTCACTTACCACAATGGAAGGTAAGTATATAGATCCTTGACAATGCCACTTACCACAATCGAAGGTAAGTATATAGATTCTTAATAATATCATTTACCACAATGGAAGGTAAGTATATAGATCCTTAATACTGCAGTATCACACTATGTGTCTGTAAGAAGGAAACTCAATCGGACAATCCATAAAGATTGAGCTATTGTCTGGAAAGTGGAGTAGTAGCACATGATGTTTAGTCCAGTGCCTATTTTGGTGAAATTTAATTACTTACTTTGAAAGGTAATGAAGTCAGGTATGAAAGCAAAGCAAGGCTCCTGTTACTTTGATGGGGATGAGCTCTGTACTCTGACAGCATATTATTCCCATATATTTCTCCATGTTTTGAATGTGGATGAACACATGTTGTGAAAATTTGAATTGAATGTACCATTCAACTTCTCTGAATTATAAGCATTGACATGCAAGTGAAATTAAAACTTAACTTATTCCTTGATGCTTCCTTTGTAAACAAGGTGCTACGTATGTGGTAACCTTGTCAAACCTGTTGGAATGACACATTATATGGCTAACACTTCAGTCTACTATTGAAACACCCACATTAACTCAGTCTTGTCCAACCTGTTGGAATAACACATTATATGGCTAACACTTCAGTCTACTATTGAAACACCCACATTAACTCAGTCTTGTCCAACCTGTTGGAATAACACATTATATGGCTAACACTTCAGTCTACTATTGAAATACCCACATTAACTCAGTCTTGTCCAACCTGTTGGAATGACACATTATATGGTTCACACTTCCTAATGAAAACACCTACATTAACTAGATTCACACTTTGTAAATACAAAATCACAACAAATCCATGTATTGTAGAATGATATTGGTAAATGTAAGAAATGATTTAAGTGTGAATTTGTCACACCATCTAGCAACTTTTCAACTATGCTTACTGACATTGATATATACATTCTCAATATAAGATGATGGCAATTACTATTTCAGTTTATAGTAATCATATCATAGACTGTAAGATAAGTCATGTTGTTAAGCCCTATCAGACTTGTTAACCATGAGTGCTGGCTGATAGCATGACATGAATGTCTGTATATTGCAGACTATTCATGTCTGTGTCTTTTTTTGAACTGTTTGACAGGTGAAAAGTGCTAAAAATAAGGAAGGTGTAGGATTAGGATTATACACATACCCAGTATTAATGGCAGCTGATATCCTACTTTACAAGTAAGTACATTCTTAGTCTAGCTATTTCAAAAGTGACCACAGATTGCTTGTTGCCAAAGGCATTGTCTAGGGCTTGCAGCACACTAGAAGCACTGTCAACCATGCCTTTTGATCCTGAACCTTCTGAGCCCAGCTTCACATCTTACTCAAAGACTAAGTACATTCTTACATGTTGTTACTTGCAAGTATAGTCTCTTTCCAAACATTTTCTCTACTTTGTGCAGTGTCTGTAGCTGATTGCAGGTATCAGCAAATTTTGAATGTTACCTGTAGTTGGAGAGGTGGCTAAAAATTTAACAATGATAGGAGCTTTGTCTTTCATATTGTTAACCTTGTAGTAAGAGTACTATTTCACATACCACTGTGTAAATTCAACAATGATAGCTTTGTCTTTCATATTGTTAACCTTGTAGTAAGAGTACTATTTCACATACCACTGTGTAAATTCAACAATGATAGCTTTGTCTTTCATATTGTTAACCTTGTAGTAAGAGTACTATTTCACATACCACTGTGTAAATTCAACAATGATAGCTTTGTCTTTCATATTGTTAACCTTGTAGTAAGAGTACTATTTCACATACCACTGTGTAAATTCAACAATGATAGCTTTGTCTTTCATATTGTTAACCCTGTAGTAAGAGTACTATTTCACATACCACTGTGTAAATTCAACAATGATAGCTTTGTCTTTCATATTGTTAACCCTGTAGTAAGAGTACTATTCCACATACCACTGTGTAAATTTGACTTTGTGCTGCAGTCATACTGAGTTTCCTTTATTTCCAGTCATTAGATAATACCTGTATAAGATACCAAGTCTAATATGTAATATTGAATTAGTCATCAAGTTTTGTCACTGGTATTTTTTTTTTTACATTTTAAGGGCAACTCATGTTCCTGTTGGTGATGATCAAATCCAGCATATTGAATTGGCTCAAGACATAGCTAGAATTTTCAACAACATATACACACCATTCTTTCCTAGACCAGCATATTTGTTTAGTGAGTACACAAGATTTACATTTTTAGCCTTTCTGATTATTTCATCTGATATCAGTTAAAAAGGATAAAAACAAAGCTGCTAAAATATTGAATTCTTACTCAATGAGTTTTCCACACAAACGTGTGTCGTCAACATATCTTTGTCAGGGTTAACTAATTACAGCTGTAGTGTTTGGATGGTAACTATCTGTTAAAGGAACAAGTGTTACATCTTGCTGTAAAAAAGTGCACAGCAAAAGTTTAGCAATAAGTTTTATATCAATGATTTATAGATAATATAAAGAAGTTTGCATGTGTTTTAATGTACAGTAATTATATGATAGATTACAAGGTCTTTTACTAGTGATATGAATGTTACATATTGGTTGTGGAAAATAAGCACTTTGATAATTTCATGAAATTTGATCTACTCAGATAACTTTCCATAGTTTTGATGTGTTTAACAAATGTTTATTTCTTTTTCACAGGTGAAGTAAAAAAAGTGAAGAGTTTACGAGATCCAACGAGTAAAATGAGTAAATCTGATGTCAATCCACTAAGTAGAATAGAACTAACAGACTCCTATGAAGATATTCAGAAAAAAATCAGAAAGGCTGTGACAGATTTTACATCAGCAGTGACCTTTGACCCAGAGACTAGACCTGGTGTTTCTAATATGATCAATATACACTGTGCATTAACTGGTTTGACACCAGAGCAAATTTGTGAGCAGTCTAAGGATATGGAAACAGCTCAGTATAAAAATGTACTTGCTGATGTTGTAAATGAAAAACTTGCACCAATACGAGATGAAATTCAGAGACTTCAAACTGAGAAAGGCTACATTGAGGGAATATTGAGGACTGGTGCAGACAAAGCAAGAACACTTGCTGAAGAGAATTATAATGAGATTAAAAAGATTGTTGGATTTAGTTGATTCATTTTTGATAAATGATAATAGAAAATAGTATTATTTAGTCATAGGGGTGGTAAAATTATAGTGACTAAAATGATGGGAAATAATCTAGGTGTGTTATACTGTACAAGGTAGATGCATGATGGGAAATCATCTAGGTGTGTTATAATGTACAAGGTAGATGCATGATGGGAAATCATCTAGGTGTGTTATACTGTACAAGGTAGATGCATGATGGGAAATCATCTAGGTGTGTTATACTGTACAAGGTAGATGCATGATGGGAAATCATCTAGGTGTGTTATAATGTACAAGGTAGATGCATGATGGGAAATCATCTAGGTGTGTTATAATGTACAAGGTAGATGCATGATGGGAAATCATCTAGGTGTGTTATAATGTACGAGGTAGATTCATGGTAGTGAAGTAATGCTTTATACAAGACAACATCCATGAAAATGCAATGACTATTTTAAATATATAGCCGTTGTATGAATTAGTGTCTTTCAACTACCAAAGGGGAGGACGACATGCTATTTTTCAAAAGTGAATGACAATAGAATGACAATGTTTTATATTCCAATTGTGACCAGTGGCACTGGTGTTATATCTAAATCTAATGTTTTGACAACGTAGGGCAAACATGAAGGTGGCAATGTCCTTTGTACAGATGGAAAGGGCAATGTGTTCAGTGACAATGTAGGGCAAACATGAAGGTGGAAATGTCCTTTGTAAAGAAGGAAAGGGCAATGTGTTCAGTGATAGCAGTCAAGTAAAATTCCTTTATTCATTGAAATCATTGAATGGTGTTTCAACCACTCCATTACAGACAGACATTATATTGTAGGATGTCATTGATACTGTATAATCAGGAATGATACTGTATTTCAGTCTCAATACTCGGAAGAAAGGATACCAGTACAAATATATGAAACAAAAATACTGTACATTGATTGGTGCATTGATGTAAAACCAAACTGTATAATAATTATTATTTACATGTAAAAAAATAAATGTGCTAAATGTAATTTGGAAGTTTTTTTCATGAAAAAAGTCTGAAAGTCAATGTATTTACGTAACAATGTACAGTGCACATCAGGCAATAAACGTTTCCCCTCCACTGTCTATGGGTAAACAATTGAAAACTCGGTTTGTGAGAAACGAAAGGTCATGATAGGTCAACTGTTGTTGATGTCAGATCGCTTTCCCCTATTCAGTTCTACGACAATGCTAGCCACCAGCTTAGATATCACCCTTATTCATTATTGGAGGCCATGTCAATGAGCTTACGCTGAATTTCACAACTAGGTGTCGAGATTGAAGACTTGCCTACGATTTGGTGAATATTTCTACCAACAAACCAACAAACTGTGACGTTACCTTTCTCTTCATACTGCCAGTGAAACTTTCAGGTCGGTTGAACATACATGTGTGTATTTCAGTTGTGACGTTATTAGAATATTGAAAGAACCAACTTGAATGTTTTTCTCGTTCTGAGATTTAACCAAGATAATAGTCAAAAAGGAACTATAAAGACTGGAGTATAGAATTTCTGACTTGTATACATGTATATGTTTAATATACTAGTCGAATGTAAACCTGAAGCGAACGTATGTCGTGACAAGAACACGGAAGTTCTGCTTGTGTTTCTGTGGCCATGATGCCTGTTTACTGCGCTGTCGAGATACATCGTAAGGTGGTCGTACCTATTAGCACGCGGAGAAGACGAGCTAACGATCTATCTCGACAGCGCAGTAAACAGGTTAGTGGACATGTCCCTACTTTTGAAAACTGTCAAAGGCCCATAACTCAATCTCACGTTCCAGCACTAGCGCTAAATCAATCACTGGATTCGCAAGGATTACATAGGAACATTCTTTTGTTTTGAATCAATTTTTTGTATGGCTCTGCACTGCTTGACAGACAACTTTCACACCCAAATGTTAATCATACCATTCTATAATATTTATATTTTATAATATATTATTTCGAGAACCAACTCATACACTAAAACATTGCACAAAACACAAAAAGACTGGCGTTTGTTGACGACAAATTTATAGTTAGTCTGTAAAATACGAAATGTACTATATCGATCAACGAGGTAAGGAGAAGAAGGGTTAAGACTGAACGACTTGGTGTATTTTTACAGTCTAAGGTATAGTATACCATTCAGAAACGTCACATGAACTGACTATTGTTACCGGTACTCATTCTTTGTTCGCATAGGGAAGTTCGCTTTATATAATAATAGGCATTGGTACGCACTATCTCCGCCCTTCATACAGTACGAACATTTGATAGCCTTCCAAACAAGGGATAATTGAACTTTACTTTTCAAAAAGCGCGTCCTAGTTATACAAATTAGTGATAGGTACATGTACTATGTTGGTCTCGTAAAATTCACTCCAACTGCTGTACAACATTATTTTGTGTCTGCACTTCCTGATTTTACAAGGATCACTTCCAGAAAACAGTTACATACATTGTATAATATTCACATTCTATTGATCGCCACATATTTAACTAGAAGATCCTTTTCGTCGTTGTCAGTGGTTGATATTGCTTTATTAGTTTACACGAAATTACAGTTTAAAAGGCAAGCAAACACAATTTACCAAACAAACAAAAAACAGTTGTCCAGGACAAAGAATGAACGCGTATAACCCCATGGATGTGATGGCTCTATTGCGATGATGCGATTATATGGGATCGAAAGAGATATATAGCTGACAGCAAGGACAGAGTTTTTAAGTTCTCTGGTCGGATACTATGTCGACGACCCCGTATGTGACATACGACATTCCAATTCAAATCTTTTAATTTGCGAGTAGCTTGTTCACTACGCATCGTTAGGTGTCGTATCTCCTAGCGTTTGGATACGAGGGCTAGGAAGTCCAAAGCTGACGATATAATACAACAGCGCAGTGAACATGAGCAGGCTAGTTTGCAAGTGACAAGGCTATCCAAAACAAGATATTAATTTTATCTTCGATTATCTCGAATAAAGGTGGAGCGGCGTGATGGCCACGTCACTTGTTGAACACTATATGGGGATTATTATACTATTGTGTCTATTAATACCTGGCATGTCTCAGACTGGTAAACAGCCCAACCGAATGAACGTGGAAGGTATGTTATATACAATAATAATGTGTCGTTGACCCACTTCAAGTTTCAGGGTCTACCTGAAGGACACTTCCCAGTAAACTATGAAAAGTTTGCATTGAAACAAAACCAACAACAACCAATTCAACAACATGTATAACCTGTGTTTTAATATTCCTATTCATATATGTATTTCTTGTCTCCTTCAATTCAATGTGTTTTAATTATTGTTGTATAATTATATTAAAAAGTTATTTACCCTCACGGAATTACGTTGAGAGAGTTTCAACTCACGACACGCAAACTTCTCGGGCTCACTAGTCAACTACTCAATCCTACTCATAACTCATCATATATCATTGACATTGATTTAGCGGCTTTGCCAAAAAACCTCAAACTGTCTTCGAATCGCTCTCTTTGATGCAATGGGCTGAGTAGTTATGTCTGTATTACCGGTAGATATAGAGACATTAGCTTTATAACACCATACATTTTGTATTTTTTGGTTTTCTCTAGACTTGTTTTGGAATACTAGCAGCTCCACATTTGTCATAGTGAAGAAAAACCAAAACACAAAGCAATCATGGAACGACAGCTTGAGTTGCTGTCAGTCGTTGAAGGACACACTTGGAATAGATGCTCAGTTGGCAACGTTCGAGTCAAACGATAATGGTTTTAAAGCACTCGGGCAATATTTGAAGGAAAAGAATGATTTGAAAAATAACTCATATTGGGTTGGTTGTCGTCGACGTATGCCTGAACACAACTTTCAATGGTTGAATGGATCAGTGGCGGAAGTACAAACCGACGACACAAACAATGACAAGCACTGTTGCAAGATGTAAGTTTCATTATTAGTACGTCATTTCATATCCAATATATCACTATGGTAACAACAAAATTGGCCTTTGTGATCAATCTATAAGGGTCCAAACTTAGTTCCACAGAAGTTCAACCAAGTTTAATGAAACATTGTGATTTAGTTATAGTTTTCAAATAGTTTTCCTGATGTCCCATGATGATAATCATCAAAATAGGTTGAAACCAAAACTGCACAGAGAAAGCACAGATAGATGTAACTTAATATTTTACTCGATTACAGGCAAAAACACAACTTTCGACTTGGTAAAGGCATCTGTACAAATGATAAGTCGTTCATCTGTCAGTTTGGTAAGTTATCCGTAATTTTTTTTTATTAGATTATTTTTCTACATTTCGGATTTTGAAATGTTCACAGATTTATGAAAGATACAGTCATGAGAGACAATGTGTGAATATGTGTCATAATCAATGACAGCTTTGTCTTATCACGTAGACGTCGACGTTCAAAATCATTCACTGTATAAGAAAGTTCATTACCAATTTACAGTTGCTACAAAGTTGCTTCGGCCTAAGATCGGATCGATACCAACTTCACACGCTCAAGAATATTAATAGCCCTCCCCCGAACGCTACAGAGATTTTAGGCCCTATAAGTGTATAGGTCGGACCCCCGCCACACACACACACACACACACACACACACACACATTGTGCATTGTTGTAAGATACATCGATATACTTCATTAAAGTAACAGTAACATTTGACTTCAACAACATTATGTGCAGCTCTAACTTATGCTTGAAGATACTTTGCAAGCAGGGTTTTTGCCCCTCTACCTTGACTCGTTTGGGTGGGGCAGTATAACCATGATGGCTGCATACTGTATGGGGAGGGCATTGGACGATATGTCCCCTCCCATAGTAAACACCACTTTTTGGGAAAAGGGACATATAATGGGATAACATATTTAAAACAATAATTTGAAACCATTACACTTGAACGAACAGCGTCTTCAAAACCTCACTCGATCTTACTAAATATTATCTGGTTGTTGTCATCATTTAATTCACAGTAAAGGAATTGAAAATCCAACAAAATAAGGATAACCTTAGGCGAGCTAATTTTAAATGTTCTGCTGGCTATCACATGCCTCATAATAAAATACACGTATAGGTCAATGAAATGTATACTGCAGCGAAACCGAAAACAATATGCAAACGTACACTTTTAACGAGTCCCCCTGTCAAAAATCAAGAGAAAAATATTGCACGCCCCTTTTCAGACCGATCGAAATTGTCACGCCGCCCCCTTTGCACCCAAAATATTTTTTGTAGCCCATTTCTCTCCTCAGCCCCGCACAAATTCTGCTCCTTTACCCATGTATTAGGCATTCCCTTCTTTGTGGATCGCTATATTACTGACGTTCCAGTGACTAAAATCGTAAATGTACAGAGTAAAGAATAAAATCTATAATATTATCATTGAACTTTCCGCAAAGATGTAGCGAAGTATGGATCACTGAACTGTACTACCATGACTATGGTGACCGAAACACTATTCCGATGTGGAATTGAAAATTACGCTGACAGTATGGCTCACCACCGGTGTTCTGAAGACTCGTCCTACAACGACGGAAGAAATATAACACGGCCTAGTATTGCTGCCGGTAACACAACAAACCCAAGATGTCCATTTGGTCAAAACAACGGTTTCATGGCTAGAAGAAATTGGTAAGTAATGAACCTTGTTTGTAAGGTAATTCAACGGACACATATTACATGACATTAAAAGTCCTATGACATCCATTTGCTTGATATGTTTCTAAATAAGTCGTATGTATGTATGTATGTATGTATGTATGTATGTATGCATGTATGTATGTATGTATGTATGTATGTATGTATGTATGTATGTATGTATGTATGTATGTAATCTAATCTAATCTACTCTACTCTAATCTAATCTAATCTAATCTAATCAAATCTAATCTTATCTAATCCAATCCAATCCAGTCCTATGACATCCATTTGCTTGATATGTTTCTAAATAAGTCGTATGTATGTATGTATGTATGTATGTATGTATGTATGTATGTATGTAATCTAATCTAATCTACTCTACTCTACTCTAATCTAATCTAATCTAATCAAATCTAATCTTATCTAATCCAATCCAATCCAGTGTGTGTGTATGTATGTGTGTGTATGTATGTATGTATGTATGTATGTATGTATGTATGTATGTATGTATGTATGTATGTAATCTAATCTACTCTACTCTACTCTACTCTAATCTAATCTAATCTAATCAAATCAAATCTAATCTTATCTAATCCAATCCAATCCAGTCCTATGACATCCATTTGCTTGATATGTTTCTAAATAAGTCGTATGTATGTATGTATATATGTATGTATGTATGTATGTATGTATGTATGTATGTATGTATGTATGTACGTACGTACGTACGTACGTACGTGTGTGTGTGTATGTATGTATGTATGTATGTATGTATGTATGTATGTATGTATGTATGTATGTATGTATGTGTGTGTATGTGTGTGTATGTATGTATGTATGTATGTATGTATGTATGTATGTGTGGCGGTCGGTTGCCGATCGGGGGCCCGGAGGCGCGTTGTGTCCCAATCGCTCGACCAGTTTGCGCCTCGTGTTATCACTGCACACACACTAGGCTCTCACACAACAACAACACGAGACTGTTCGTTTGAATTGTGATCGACACTTTGCTGGTTTAATTCTTCATCACCATCTACAACATGATGGGAAGGCGAAAGGTCAAGAGGGTAACAACTTTACAATAAAATACTAAAATACAAAGTTACAAGCTCATCAAAACTTGAAATACATCTATGACGCAATGCTAAATCCAGGTGACTATGACAGTTCACTCGCAGATGTTTCAATGTCTCAAAAAGTAGTAAAATCGAAATGAAAACTTTCCAAACTTCACTCGGACATCAATACATATGTCATCTTTCGTTTGGCATACATCAAGAGTCTGGATGCTTTGGATTACTACACAAATTAAATAGTTTTTCTGAAGACATGAAATCACTTACCTACAACATGATGGGAAGGCGAAAGGTCAAGAGGTCAAGACGAACATCGCCCTCTCACACATGAAGTGAATTACTTTTGTCTTTACTATATGCACAAAGGTATAAAGCTTACAACATAAATATAAATTAACAACACTACCACAAGGTTCGAAGAACCTGGGTCACATCCTCCCCTGGTTTGAGGAAAACGGCACACTTGTCGTTTAAACAAGAAATAGAAATACATGAAAATGTAACTAAATACGACTCTTTAGCAATTCGCATAGCAATGCCATGCTGTAGTAAGTTAGTCTGTCAGGTTGTCGTCGTTGTCGAACAGGATAACGTCGTTGTCCAGGTATTTCAGTCATGTCTGGGGTAGCTTCCTTCTGATGTTCATCCCTTAACTGTACAGGTGAATCAGTGACCGTGGGCTCTGCACCCATAGCATCAAAGAATTCATCAGGATCATTATCAAGGTGACCTTCCTCTGCAATAGTTTCCATTAGATTAGAGGGTAAACCAGTCCTGCAACCAACACTGGGATCTGCTCCTATACATTCCAAAGGGGGTACTAAATCACTTTGTAATTCATCTGAATGTCGAACCGCATCGATGGTTGAATCAAGTCTCTCAGCTGGAGTCGAAATACGTTCAGGTGCCACACCAGTAGCTGGCTCCTTTGTCATCTCTGGTACCTGAAGTGGGGACATTGCTGATTCACTCTCAACAAAAGATGTGTACAAGGCATCACCACTAGGACAATGAATTTTCACAATATCACCCTGATCAGACATGTCATCGTCGTCGTCACTACCACTACTTGGTTCAACATTACTATCATCATTGACAATAGCATCCTGCTTCTTATCTTCTTTACCATTAACCTGATATTCCCTATCCTCAGCTGTCAAAAATGTACAAGGTTTCAACATATTACGATGCAAAGTTCGCACTCTGTCACCATCTTCTACTTGGATGTCATAGACTGGGAGATCTGGATTCTTAGACAATACGATGTAAGGTATTGACTCCCACTTGTCTCGTAACTTATGCTTTCCAATGGTGGGGGACTTGTCTACTACCAGCACTCTGTCACCAGGATGGAGTTCCATCCCTTCCTTGGTACGCTTGTCATACGTCTTCTTCTGTCGTTCTCTCGCTTTATCAGCCTGTCGAATGGCCTCACTATATGACTCTTTCAGTCTCCTACTCAGATCTTCAGCATACTCAGACTGGTCACCTGTCTCACTGGAATGTTCACTCACACCGAATGCAAGATCAACTGGTAGACGAGGGTTGCGCATAAACATCAGATAGAATGGTGGGTACCCTGTGGATTCATGACGCGTCGAGTTGTAAGCATGGGTCATAGAACCAAGGTACTCCTTCCAGTTCCTCTTACGTGTTGGATCCAGTGTCCCCAACATGTTTAACAACGTCTGATTAAAACGCTCTGTCATCCCGTTGCCCTGCGGATGGTAAGGTGTCGTTCGGCTCTTCTTTACTCCAGTAATAGCACACAGCTCCTTGACCAATGCACTCTCGAAATTCCTTCCTTGATCAGCATGGAGTCTTCTGGGAAAACCATAGTGACAGAAGAACTCTTTCCACAATACTTTAGCTACAGTGACAGCTTTCTGATCTTTGGTAGCATACGCCTGCGCATATCTGGTAAAATGATCAGTTACCACCAGTACATTCTCTTCACCACCCTTGGACTTTTCCAGTGACAAAAAGTCTATACACACAAGTTCCATTGGTGCTGTAGTACGAATATTCACCAGAGGCACACGTGTAGATGTAGGAGGTGACTTCCTCAACACACATCGTTTACATGTTTCACACCAATTCTTGACAAAGGATTGCATTTTCGGCCAATAAAAGCGAGCTCTTACTAAATCCATAGTCTTGTCAAAACCCAAATGACCATTTCCATCATGAAGTCCTTCCAATACGTGATCTCTCATCTTTTCAGGTAAGACCAACTGCCAAGACTCCATTCCAGTACTACTGAGGGTTGACCTAACCAAAACATTATCCCTGATGGATAACCTCTCCCACTGTTTGAGAAGCAGGTTGGTCTCCTTGGATACTTTGGCTCGAACTCTTCTACTCGGCCTCTTCTTCTCTTGTTTCCATATTAACACTTTACCAATGGCTTCATCCTCCTCCTGTGCCAGGTGTAACTCCAGTAGAGACATTCCCGGTAGGACTTGGGTACCATGCATTGGCTTCTGCTCCAGACTATCATTATTTGGTTCACACTCTTTCTTTCGTATAGTTGCACTAACGATGTCAAGTGTGGCTGCAACATCTTCTCTTGGCATTCTTGACAGGCCATCAGCATTTGCATTGCTTTTGCCAGGACGGTATCTGATATCAAAATCAAACATTGCCAACTGTGATATCCAACGTTGACCAGTAGCATCAAGTTTGGCTGTGGTCTTTACATATGCGAGAGGATTATTATCAGTCCACGCAGTAAATCTGTTTCCATAGAGATAGTCCTTAAACTTGTCCGTCACTGCCCACTTCAAACACAAGAACTCAAGCTTATGAACTGGGTAACGCGTCTCTGCAGGCTTCAATCCACGACTGGCATATGCGATAACCCGCTCCTGGCCCTCTTGAGTCTGTGCAAGGACAGCTCCTAAACCATCTATAGAAGCATCTGTTTGCAGTGTAAATGGGAGGGAGAAATCTGGAAATCCCAATACAGGTGCTGTGGTCAGCTTCTCTTTCAACTGTTGAAAGGCATGCTCACATTCACTTGTCCATACAAATGCTGGTCTTTCCTGTACCTTCTTCTTACCCTTCATCTTTCTGGCATCACCAGATGTAAGTCTGTTCAAGGGTGCTGCTATCTGTGAATAGCCTTTGACAAACTTGCGGTAATAGCCAGAGAACCCTAAGAACTGCAAAACCTCTTTATAGTTGGTTGGTCTTTTCCATTCTCTTACTTTCTCTATCTTTTCTGGATCAGTGTTAACTCCTTTTGCACTCACAACATGTCCCAGGTATTTTACTTCACTTTGTAGGAAATGGCATTTCTTGGGCTTCAACTTTAATCCATGTTGTCTCAGACGATCAAACACAAGTTGTAACCTGGCCAAATGCTGCTCAAAGGACTCAGAAAATACTACTATATCATCTAGATATATAAGGACAGTTGAAAAGTTCTGATCACCCAAACAGGACATCATTAATCTGGAAAACGTGGCTGGAGAGTTCTGGAGACCAAACGGCATGCGATTTGCCTCATATAGACCCATGGGAGTTGTGAAAGCTGTCTTATGACGATCCTTTTCAGCAACCTCCACCTGCCAGTAGCCAGACGTTAAGTCCAGAGATGAGAAATACTTAGACTTGCCAAGAGCCTCCAGTGCTTCATCCATTCTTGGTAGGGGGTAAGCATCACGGATGGACTGCGAGTTCAGCTTTCTGTAGTCGATGCATATACGCAGAGTACCATCTTTCTTGCGTACCACCACTATTGGTGAGGCAAAGGGTGACTTACTTGGACGAATCACACCAGTAGCTTCCATATCCTTGATGTGTTGCAAAACATCCTGATACTGTGAAGGTGGTATCCTTCGATGAGGTAGACGAAATGGTTTGTCATCCACAAGTGGTATCTCATGCTGCACTGTAGATGTACAACCATAGTCCAATGGATGTTGAGAAAACACATCAGTATTGCGACGTAGTAAATCTTGCAACTTCTTGAGCTGCCCAGGACTCTCAGTGGCTGCATTGGTCAGATCTACACCACAGTTATCATGCACTGTATTCTGAGAGGACACAGGCTTGCTACCACTCCTAGTTGGTGGTCTTGATCTGTGACGCAGACTGCCTTTGCTGTTACCATTTGAAGTCCGCTTTGCTGCACGACCTTTGCGATTATTTGTGTCATCACCATTGACGTCACTTTGTTTCGACACTTTAGTCACTCTAGGATCTTGACCGCTGGACAAAGTATCTTGTACTTGTACATTAATGTGTAGATCTGCTAGAGTAGTGTTGTGGTGAATCTTCACAGGTCTTGCAGACAAGTTGCATACTCTTACTACAACATGGCCATCTTGTACCGTGCCAATACTTCTACCAATAACCAAACCAGCTCCTTTACTCTGACACCTTGGTCCTTCCACCATTACTGTATATGGTCCATCCCCAAGTGCTCTGGGGGCACGACAACTAACATGCATCTCACTTTCTGGTGGGATAGTACAAGGACGCCGTCCAGTATATTTGGCACATCCAACACGGCCACTTTTGTCACCACATTCTGCTTTTCCTGTTTGCCTGAAAGCATCATACCACACCACAGACTCCCCCTTCACCAAACTCAGATAACTCCTACCACGAGTACTTTTAAGGTGGTCACGACTTGCTCGAATAACATTTGTACCAACAAGCAATGGCACTCTTGTCCTATACTCAGTAGTAGGAACAACAAATGCAGGGACTCCTTTGAACTGTTGACCAAGGAACTCAAGGTTAAGATCAATCACCCCTACATAAGGTACCAAGTGAGCGGTAGCCCCTTCAATAACAACACTGCTAGACTTTAATTGTTGATGAGATAGTTCTGGGTGCTGGGAAACAAAAACATCAGTCACTGATGTAATCTGGGAACCAGTATCAATTAAGGCACTGCATGTTATACCATTCACCGTAACTATATCCTCATTCACTGGACCAACTAACTGCTGATGCAACTCTTCTGGAGGGACAGTTGACTGCACTCCTATGTCACGTTGCAAGTTCAATTGGTTCTGCTTTAAATCTGCAGCTAATTTCTCAATAGGGCTGGTGTTAACAGGTGAGCCCGTAGCTTGCCCTTCAGCCACGGACTTTACTCGTTTAAAGGTGTGTTGGTTGATGCTTCCTTGCCTCTAGACTTTGATCGACATCCTGAGCTTATGTGGCCTTCCTGACCACACTTAAAACAAGTAATAGGCCCACTCGTTTGGCGGCGTAGACGGCTACCACTAGTACTCTGAGCACTACCACTCGAATTACCTTTGTCTTTCAAAGCCAAACTTGAAAGTTTCTCTTCAAGATCAATCACTTTGCTTGCTTGCTTCTCCTGGGAAGTAGCAATCTGTTTTACCAATTCAGTAAGTTCTGATAGCTCTGACTTCAAAACATTCTGCTTAGTTGGCTTCTCATTCTTTGTCACCTGATCACCCCCTTGGATAACTACTGGTTGACTGCTAACCTTCTTTGACTTCGACTCAACTTTCACCCTTCTCTTTTCATGTGCCAATCTTCTCAACTGGTCTCGCAGATCTTTGAAAGTCATACGCCAAGGCTGCATGGGGTCCAGGCGGTTGTAAACCTCCTCTTCATGCAAACCTCTCATAAACTGGTGAGTAAGGCGATAATCACGATCTGGTAGTTGACGTCCACCATGCTGTCTTTCCTCAATAGATCGAAGTACAGCGTCGAGGGCGATGGCATACGAACAAGCTGACTCATTGGGTTGTTGAAGTCGTGAATAGAATTCAGCCATAGGATCTAACGGACAACGAAGATCACCATATTCTGCTCTAAGCTCTTCGAATGCTCGTTCAGCAGTTTGTTCATGAACTGGCAAATTCAAAACTAATTTTCTAGCTTCACCACCTAAATTTCTAACTATTGTCTGAAATTGTAAAGTAGTTGGCATAGCTCCTGCATTGAGTAAGTACTGGGTGTCTCTTATCCAGTCATCAATAAGGACCTTACAGTCTGGACTACCAGTAAAATTAGGTACATTCTTAATTTGATGTGAAGATGTCATGTTAAAATGTGGAGTATGTGTAGGTGTGAATGTAGGTTGACTGTTTTCTGGAATGTGTGTCACAGGTTGTCCAACACGCTGACCTTGGCCGATAATCGGTGCACCACTAAACTTCGGGGTATCACTAACAACAGGCTGCGGCAACCCACCACTAGATGGCACATGCACACTACCATCAACCAAACTTGGATAAGTCACATTCCCAGGGCTCTGTTGTAAATTAACTCCCTGCATTGTAGTGCTGGACACAGGTGGTGGTGGTGGTGGTTGACTACCAGGACCTGACATACCAAGAACGTTGAGACCACTACCTATGGGTGTTGACAACGCATGACTGTGGGATGGAGTTGTAGTTGTATGTAAAGGAGTACTACTATACTGAGATCGGGATGTATGTCTGGGTAATTTAGGTGTTGAATAAAGGGGAACGTGTGTAACAGCTACTTGTGACGGATTCAATGTACCAGGTTCTGGTTCATCCCTGGCTGCAGTCCCATAACCAGATTCCATTGCTGCAAATGATGCATCTAACTCAGGGTTTGTACCAGTTGCCATGGCAACAATGATTAGCGGACACAAACAAGCAATGAGACAAAATGAGTACATGTAGCACTTACAAACTACCAAAAATGTCTTATCAAGTTTACAATCACTGATAAAAACTTAGTCCTATAATTAAAGTTACACCACACAAAATGAACAAACTGACTTAATGTTAATGCTCTGTACATAAAAGTAGCATGTTCTCAAACTTGTGATGAAAAAGAAGAAAAAAAAATACTGTGCACCTGCAAACCTGTATCTCTAAAAAGTTACAATGAATGCTGGGGTACCAATACCACACTAGTGTTTACTCATGAGCAATATTAATACACAATGTATATGAATGCAGAGTAACACTAAAACTTAGTATATTCCATAGCAGTGTTAAAACTGAATCGAAATAAACACAGTTTGCAAACTTACTACACAGACAAATTTCACTGGCAAAAAAAAAATATACTGTTGTCTGTGCACCAACTAAAACCTCTATATGAGTTTAGTTTTCCATACACCAAAAGTTCAAATTGTCTTTGCTTTTAATCAAATAAAAAACAAGGACCTGAAAATAAAAATAAAATAATCACACAAAAAATAATTGTTTACACGCTACAATAAAAACTTGAGTAAAGTATACACATCTTCATGTATAACACGCTGATAACTTCCGTTGATCAACAGCTGACTGCTCCCTTGCACTTGAAACTTGAAACCGGACGCGTTGCTTGGCGACGGCAGACGTCTCAGTTCCATGGATCCAAACGCAGTGATGACGAAATCGCTCACACTCTCCACAGTGTAGCACCCGCAACCAGCATGAAAATGTCCAAAACTCGTCTTCTTCGTTAAATAAAATCGCTCAGTCCTCCACACAGCAATATGTCAGAACTCACAATCACGTCGGGGTCACCATTTGTGGCGGTCGGTTGCCGATCGGGGGCCCGGAGGCGCGTTGTGTCCCAATCGCTCGACCAGTTTGCGCCTCGTGTTATCACTGCACACACACTAGGCTCTCACACAACAACAACACGAGACTGTTCGTTTGAATTGTGATCGACACTTTGCTGGTTTAATTCTTCATCACCATCTACAACATGATGGGAAGGCGAAAGGTCAAGAGGGTAACAACTTTACAATAAAATACTAAAATACAAAGTTACAAGCTCATCAAAACTTGAAATACATCTATGACGCAATGCTAAATCCAGGCGACTATGACAGTTCACTCGCAGATGTTTCAATGTCTCAAAAAGTAGTAAAATCGAAATGAAAACTTTCCAAACTTCACTCGGACATCAATACATATGTCATCTTTCGTTTGGCATACATCAAGAGTCTGGATGCTTTGGATTACTACACAAATTAAATAGTTTTTCTGAAGACATGAAATCACTTACC
>NC_135551.1:31973954-32008954 GCF_964340395.1 Glandiceps talaboti | reverse complement strand
AGTTATAGACGGGGATATAGATGGGTATCTCAGATATCATTGCAAAGTAGTTATTGTCTTTTATGTGTTTTTTTCTTTTCTTTAGCCGAAATATTACACCAGGCAAAATAAATTGAGAGGTTACGGTTACATATACCTTAAAAAGATTTTGAAAAATAGATATGGTTGTTATCGAACATTAATGCTATCTATTTCTTTTTATTTATTTATTTGTTTGTTTGGATCAGGCTCAAGGCCCATATACAAAATACACCAGGAATAAGAAAAATACATATAAAAACCCTCAAAAACCAAACTAATACAAAAAAATATAAAATAATGACATGAATAAATATAGAATATCTCTCCAGTGTCTGCACTGGAGACAGACACTGGAGAGAGTCATGGTACATACATGAATAAACACACTGTACATAAACATTACTATTATCTAAAACTCTCTTAACAAAATTATAAACACTTTTCCGGACAAGTTCACCAAAAGACAAAACTGAGTTACAAACAAACATATAACTTATAGTACACCGCCTGGACAAATTTTAAAAAAATTCTAAAGCAACTATTATACGCAACTCGAACTTTGTTGTATGTTTTCAACTTAAAATTAGACCACAGATGACAACAGTATGAATTAGAACAAAAAGACTTGACTAGAATAAAATGCATAATTCCTGAAAGTTACCACGTATATAAAGTAATCGCATTTGTATAGTAATATCATGATGAAGCTACTGAAGACAAATACACCCAGATATTTGTACGAGTCGACAAACGAAAGCTTATTATCATTCAATGAAATAACAGGGGTGTTCAAGAGCTTAAATTTTGTTGGCATGACAACCATACAAACTTTTTTTCCTGATTATAGATAATATTATGTTCGATACCGTAAATCTCGCAAACATGAATAAGCTTTTGTAAGCCCTTGCTAGAGGGGCTAAAGACAATCAAATCATCAGCATATGAAATGTGATTCAAAAGTCTACTACTAATCAGACATCCAACCTTATGTAAAGACAAACGATGGTTCAGCTCATCAATGTAAACATTATATATATATATATATATATATATATATATATATATATATAGTTTTAAAACTATTACGCTCTGCCAC
This sequence comes from Glandiceps talaboti, assembly GCF_964340395.1. NCBI lineage: Eukaryota > Metazoa > Hemichordata > Enteropneusta > Spengelidae > Glandiceps > Glandiceps talaboti. The sequence continues at coordinate 32,007,837 of NC_135551.1, read as the reverse complement.
TGCGGTATAGAGCACTGTCTTAGCAGATTGATACTCACCGAGTTATATATATATATATATATATATATATATATATATATATATATATATATATATATATATATATGTATGTGTGTGTGTGTGTGTGTGTGTGTGTGTGTGTGTGTGTGTGTGTGTGTGTGTGTGTGTTATAACATAAATTATTTTCTCATGTTTTCGTAAATAGTAAACATCTATATCTGTTGACATCACATTTACTATTCCAGGCTCATCAAGGCTGTGGAACGACTTTCTAGGATCGTACAGTTTGGGAACCAATCAGAAACCACGATAGAAACTACAGATATTAAAATGACAGTTGCAAAGATAAATAGTACATCATTCAATGGATTGACGTTTGGTGCTTCATCTATGAAAGTAAGTCAAAACCGACAGACATAATGGTATACTAATATTAATAAGTTAACGTATACATTTGGCGCCTTTATATGCTAAACAACTTGAACAGAAACAGGCTCGCAATTTAACACATTGAATACACACAAACTTGCCAACAATTTTGAAATTTGTTTTCATATCTTCGTTTTAAACAGGGAATTCTATCAAGGAAGTCCCGTTCTACAGCGGAAGAAGACAAAGCAGCCATTGAACTGCCAAGCTCTTTGTTCAGCAGACTCGATCCAACGAAACGAAACCGAATTAGAAGGGCACAGTTTGTATCGTACAGATCTAACAGATTCTTCAAGGTATACTATACTAGCTTTGTATTTCAGAGTGTTACTGTTATTGTTCTAGGGAGGATAAAGACTAAATACATTGTAGCCTTGATTCGATGTAACTATAAACATAACGACGAAGCTGACGATATGAAATACTAGATTTACCTCACTGAGATAAGAAGGACATCATACGATATGATTCTGATCTCAAAATTAGATTTTGGTTATTAAATGTACATGGTTATTTTCAACACAGGCCGTCGACAACACGTCTTCGATTGGATACAGTGCTGTGATTGCTGCTAGTATTGGAGATTTAGAAATAAGAAATCTGAAAGAACCTGTCAAGATAGTGTTACCACATAAAGGACAAGTAAGTTTTCGTCTCTAATATTTAAATATACCTTTAATATTATCTACACTCATCAAGACTGTCTCGACGTAGAAATTGATTTCCATAAATGTATATAATCTAATGTGTGATGCAATGTTTGCTCTCTGAAATCTCAGACCCGTATAGGAAATGTTCTATAGTGGTCTGAGGTGAAATGGTATTATAGAGATCATGTACAAATAAAATAGAGCAAATGATATGTTGCAGTGTCCACTCACTTTACATACATCGTTTAACAGTGAATTTGAAACTTCTGTGTTGATAATTTCTACATTTTCCACAGGTCAATAATACTGGTAACATTAGCTGTGTTTTCTGGGATTTCAAACGTAATGGTATGTACACGGATTTACCATTTTCACCGTAAAAATATCCTCGATGTTCTCAATTAAAATAACTCCTTTTGTAATAAATAAACACCTAATAAAGTATCCACTTTCTTGTTATGACATACAAGAATTCTGTATGAAATTTATACCTATTAAAGTATTAATTCATTATAATTTAAAATCCGTTGAGATCGCACTGTTTAGCTATTATAAAGGTGGGGTCAACAGGATACTTCATAATGGAGGTGGATGCGCGGGTTTTCATCAACACATCATCAAAATCTCTGAAAATTGACAAGATTTTAGCAAATTGATGTTATTCTTTCCTCCTTATACAGATGGAAATGGTGGTTGGTCCAGTGAAGGTTGCACGGTCTTGGAGAGTAGAGTTCAAGAAAAAATCACCGTGTGTGAGTGTAACCATCTTACAAACTTCGCACTTCTCGTGGTAAGATTTACTTAATTATCTAATATATGACGTTTATTCTTTATCAGAAAAATCTCACTCACTATGGACGGTTTTAGTTCTGATGAAATTTACCATCAATCACTTCTGACTGTTAGTACGTACTAAACACATCTGCACACCTTTGCTAATACTGGAGGTATCTGACTGTTGATCTAGCTATGGCCATGATGCTAGGATCAAGTTTCGATTACACGTGTTGTTTCTTGTTTACTTCCTAACACACTGAAAACTTTCCGTGTGTAATGTATATACAGTGGACCCTCGACAAGTTGCGCCTAGCTAACTCGAGTTTTCGTCCAAGTCGCAGGGGTTACTTTGGCTCCCATTTTTAGCACAACTGAACTGAGGTTCAGTAGTGCTATAGGGATCGCCCGGCGTCTGTCTGTCTGCCTGTCTCTCTCTCTGTGTGTGTGTGTGTGTGTGTGTGTGTGTGTGTGTGTGTGTGTGTGTGTGTGTGTGTGTGTGTGTGTGTGTGTGTGTGTGTGTGTGTGTGTGTGTGTGTGTAAACAACTTAAAGTCAAAAACTGCTGAACCGATTGCCATGATATTTGGTGGGTCCATTACCTTGGGTGTCTAGTTGGGAAATTGTTCAAATCAAAATGATCGCATCACAGGTGTGTGATTTGGGTCAAAAAATGTGATTTTTGGTCAAAAAACTTAAACTTGGTGGGAAGATTCTTAAGGGGGTGTAAAGTAAGATTTGTTCATGACATGATGATTCCGTCAGTGATATGCAAATTAGGGCTAAAAATGTGTCTTTTTGGTTAAAAATCTATAATTCCAAAACTACTGAGCAGATTGGGCTGAAATTTAATGGGAATGCATCTAGGGATGTATGGACAAAGATATATTAAGCATACAATGATTCCATGAGTGATATGCAAATTAGGTGTAAGAATGTTCATTTTTGGTCAAAAACTTATATCTCAAAAAGTACTTGGTCAATGAGTCTGAAACTTGGCGAGATGTTTCTGAAACAGTTATTCTGCAGATTTTCTTCAAAACATTTTGACAAAATTGGCCCTAGCAACCATGACCACGCCCTTTAGCAACAACCAAATGGCAGTATATTTTGTTCAAATATCAACATCATCTGGTAGGCAAGTGAGTAAACATTCAAAAAATGTATGCAAATACCCTAGCAACCATGATCACGCCCATAGCAACAGCCAAACGGTGGTGTATTTCACAAAGATAACAACAGGGTTTAATAGACAATTGAATAAGCATTCAAAAAATGTATGTAAATTTGCATAGCAACAAGACCACGCCCATGGCAACAGCCAAATAATCACGTTTATTGCAAAGATAACACCAGGAATAGAAAGACAAATGAATAAACGTTCAAAAAAAGTATGCAAATACCCTAGTAACCATGACTACGCCCATAGCAACAGCCAAACGGTGGTGTATTTCACAAAGATAACAACAGGGTTTAATAGACAATTGAATAAACATTCAAAAATGTATGTAAATTTGCCTAGCAACAAGACCACACCCATAGCAACAGCCAAATGATTACGTATATTGCAAAGACAATATCAGGAATTCATACACAAGTGAACAAAAACATACACAAATGTATGCAAATATATCTAACAACATGACCACGCCCATAACAACAGCCAAATGATAGCATTTATCGTAAAGATAGCAACATGGTCGGATAGGCAAGTGGATAGTCATTCAGCAAATGAACACCTATTGTTAACATGGACTAGCATATGGATAAACATTTTTAAAAACTGTACAGTTGTGCTACAACGCCATTGGCGATATTTTTTGTATTTCATTATGATGTCTAAATATTGAATGGAGTTGGAATTCTTTAATATTTGTTACTGGTTTTGAGCCACCCCTTTGTATTCTAATAACTGATTTCAGATGTTATTCATCAGTTTCTATTAAATGTATACTTCTCGTTCTGTCTGTTTAGGATGTTTACGACGAATTTGAAGATGACCAAGTTGACTCAGCCGACTCAGCCAATCAGAAAGCGATATCAATAATATCCTACATCGGATGTGGTATATCTTTACTGGCATTGACGGTAACCATAGTTACGCTGGTTTTCTTCAGGTTAATAATTTGTCTTCCTCATTAAAATTTTCTATCAAATTGAATGTATTAAAAACTTTAGCTAGCTTTTAACGTACCATTCTCTCTGGCTAGTAGAGCAAGGCCAACGATCTCTATTGAAGGCGACTGTCTGCCATGTATGTATCACCTCCATATACATGTAATGTTGCATTGCGTCTCTCGGAGCTCGGAACCAATTTCCATAAGAATTAAACTCCTTCAAATCGCTCTTTTACTTCGCCATGCACACAATAAGTCTTGGGTTAGCCGTCTTGTTTTCAAGGAAATCGACGATACTTTATTCTCCCATGTAGAATAACACAATATTCGGCGGCTATATTGGATGGCAGCCAATTTGGATGGCAGCCATATTGGATGGCAGCCAATTTAGATGGCAGCCATATTGGATGGCAGCCATACTTGATTCTAAAGTTTTGATATCATTTTGACCTCTATTTAAAAAATTGTATTGTAATCTGTCAGTTTTACCTTGAGTGGAACTGAGAACGTGATTGAATATTTTTAAACACAGTAACAGAAAAAGTTTAAACAGTTTATTTCCGAGGGGTTAATAACAATACACACGTACACTGTATTTTACTGTTAACTGCCATGGATTTGACCCAATTCTCATTTATATTCAATTTTAGGAAAAGAAAGAACAAGTCAACTAAGATATTATTGAATCTATGCTGTGCATTGTTTATGGTACTTGTCATGTTTCTGATTGGTTCATTCTTTGTGGACTTTGCACCAATCATACCTGAGGTCTGTATAGCCATAGCCATACTATTACACTATTTCCTATTGGCTGTGATGGCATGGATGGCATTGGAGGCGATTCAGATGTATTTGTTACTGGTGAAAGTATTCAAGATATATTACAGACATTTTATGTTGAAGTTTTCCCTAATAGGCTGGGGTAAGTGTGTTGTCATTAGATTTATTGATGTCGACATACGTGTTATATAAAAAAAAATTATCAAACATGTCCAAATATTACTTTCCCCGTTGTACTTTGATATCATTGGTTATTTTTGTAATCACTATTGTATTCCTTGTTCATACCAGGTATTCCATTGGTTATTAGTGTTGTAATCACTATTGTATTCCTTGTCATACCAGGTATTCCATTGGTTATTGTTGTAATCACTATTGTATTCCTTGTCATACCAGGTATTCCATTGGTTATTGTTGTAATCACTATTGTATTCCTTGTCATACCAGGTATTCCATTGGTTATTGTTGTAATCACTATTGTATTCCTTATCATACCAGGTATTCCATTGGTTATTGTTGTAATCACTATTGTATTCCTTGTTATACCAGGTATTCCATTGGTTATTGTGGTAATCACTATTGCCGTGGATGTTGACAACTATGGACATTACAACACAATGTAAGTACCAGTGGTTTATACTCGGATGTCATATACATCCATATCTCTAACATTTGATGCTACATTACAATGATGATAATTGAAATACTAGATTTAGCTCACTTATATTTCAATGTAATTACTTACATGTATGTGTGAGTGAGTGAGTGAGTGAGTGTAAATCTGAATAACATATTAGATGTCATCTATTCATAATTAGAACAGACAGAAGGGATATAGTACGGATATGGTCTTAAATAGAAACCATTTGTACATCATGATATCTGATATCATAAACTTTAAACGTTTTTGAAGATAATTTCATCGTTTCAACTTATCTACAGAACTGGTTTTATGATTTATGATGCTTTGACGATTGATACTCTCCACGTTGACATTATATCAGCATTTGACAGAATAGTAAACAAAGTGTCGTATGGCAATCAAAATTACATGAAAAATCATATTAGAATAAATCAAGTTTCATTTTTAACCTTCTCTTTAAGAAATTGTAATGAACTGTACATTGTCTTCTTCATCATAGATGTTGGTTGTCTAGATACGCCTTCCTTGGTGCATTCCTAGCCCCGATGTGTTTGGTTCTCATTTTCAACACAGTAATCTTTTGTCTTGTCATCTATCAAATCTGTGGATTGAACTCCAAGGCACTGACAGCCAATGAACGCTTTACGATCACAGCCCAACTGAGAGCAGCCGTTGGGTTTATGGTACTCCTCGGACTGACTTGGATACTAGCCATCTTTGCTATCGGTGATGCCAGCTTAGTCTTCCAGTATTTGTTTGCTATATTCAACTCACTTCAAGGCTTGTTTATTTTCATCTTTCACTGTGCCATGAAGAAGGAAATCCAAAGTGAATGGCGGAAGACGTTCTGTAGAAGTAAGAGGGACAAGTACAAATCATCAACATGTGAGTATTTTCAACAAACGGTATGAACTGATTCGGCTTGTAAGACACAGACAGACAGACAGACAGACAGACAGACAGACAGACAGACAGACAGACAGACAGACAGACAGACAGACAGACAGACAGAGACAAACAAATAAACAAACAAACAAACACAAACAAACAAACAGACAGACAGACAGACAGACAGACAGACAGACAGACAGACAGACAGACAGACAGACAGACAGACAGACAGACAGGCACGCGATCACACACACAATCTCTCTCTCTCACTCTTACCGCTTGATCTATTATTTTGTGAATTGCACGACAGCACATGGTCAGCGTAGGTTTTTAGTTTATCTATAGTCTACTACATTCAATATAGAAAACTTCGGGAATTCATCAACTTGAGCTTATTAATCATAAACAAATTTTCTGGATTTATGAATGAAATTGACCGTATTTTACACGTTTCCACAGATACCAATAACTTGTCTGGAAATTCGTCTTCTGCTCTCAAAAACAACGCAAGTGTAACACACGAGACAGACATAAAAATTGGTAAGTTGGTCAAGTGTTTTTTGAGTGAACTTTCCACTTTCAACAGTTTCCACCTTTATCAAAGGAGACCCACAAATGTGGAGTCATGACGGTCGAAATGATGAGAATCTGCAGGTTGGAAGTTCGAGCCTTGTCGTCGCTTGTTTCTGAATAGCTAAAGTCCTTTGACAAGACTGGAACAATGATTGAGCCCCAGTCAACCCAGTTGTATAGTTAGAGACCTGGTAGGATAGTGGTTGTGATCGCGACGTGAAGTTAATGCTTTAGTCCTATGCTGCAATGGATTGTAGGTTCCTGCTTTGTGCCGCCATACCTGAGATGTTAATTGTGGCGGCTTTGACAAGTGTGGGAAAGCGCTGTATAAAAACTAACATTTTTCAAAAACTAGAGCTAACATCATTAGTGTCGTATGTTGGCGAGGTTGTAACAGCTATTAAAGAATTCTAACTTGTTTTTGTTTAGCGATATATATCGTAGGGACCATTTTGTGAATTTTTAACAGTTCAATAAAGAAAGATTGTAACAATGAAATAAGTTCGCCTTTGGTGGACAAAATGTTGACCAGGGAAAGAAGGTGGTGACGTAAATGTCTTTATACTGACGTCATCGGTTTGTAGTAATTCTTTATATGATACAGGGATAGACGTATAGGTACGTTTGATGACGTCATTGGCCAGTTTGATGACTTCAATGGTCGTGCCCTTTTCTGTAGTGGTCTGTACTGATACTAATGTTTTATTTACTTCCGCATATTTCACTGCGAATAATGAATGGATGTATCATAGATGGTTTGCTGGAGGACTTAAAGTAGTTTTCTCATGAAAGTTGTTCGACTAAATGAGCAGGTGTATTTTATCATTTAGATTAAAACTTTATATTCAACCTGTTTTTTTGTGTGTTTTTTTCTATTTTATGTCCTTGACAGAGTCTTCTACCGCATCAACAGATCAACTTTGCCATGGAAACGGAAATGGACCTACCCCTACAGAAGAAATGTTGAATGAGACAGAACATTAGAAATGTTCACGAAGTACAAGACGAACTTCTTGATAATTGTATAACATACATTGTATATACCGATTCAGTGTAAATCAAATCTTTATTGTGCAGGGTTGGGGATAGTTATTATTTCAACTAGTATGCACATTCAAATAACTAAAAATTAAAGTCGCACTACCAATTTTGCATTAACCTTCGCTACCACCCATGACGAAATTATGAGATTACAGTAATGAGATTTGATGACATTGAACGTGGGAGAAGGGGTGAGATGAGATTGGATAGGAGCACCAGAAGAAAACAAGAAAAGACAACAAGAGATACACTAACACAGCAGAAGATATATTTGATGGGACGGGTACAGGATAGGCTAAGTTATTTTAACTCGTAGAATAGGCTTTCAATACTTTATACATCAGCACTCGCCAAGAGACCAGACCTGGTGTTTCTCGTACATGTATGATTATTATTCACTGTTGTGCATTAATTAGTTTGACTCACCAGTGTAAATTTGTGAGCAGTCTAAGGATATGGAAACAGCTCAGTATAAAAATGTATTTGCTGATGTCGTGAATGAAAAACTTGCACCGATACGAGATAACATTCAAAGACTTCAAACTGAGAAAGGCTACATTGAGAGAATATTGAGGACTGGTGCAGACGAGGCAAGAACACTTGCTGAAGAGAATTACACATAATATATATAGTCGGATGTACACGTATTTGATACACTTTGTCTTTGGAAATTATAGAAAAGAATATGTAATCATAGGGGTGAAAAGTTGTAGTATGATAACAAACTTTATCAATTGGTTGAGACAAGATAACACACACACACACACACACATATTATATATATATATATATATATATATATATATATATATATATATATATATATATATATATATATATATATATATACATATATATATGGAACAATGGTCACGTGTTAGAACTGAGGGGGAGGGTGCAGGCCTATCGGACTGAGGGGGAGGGTGCAGGCCTACCGGACTGAAGGGGAGGGTATAGGGCTACCGGACTGAAGGGGAGGGTGGTGCAGGGCTACCGGACTGAAGGGGAGGGTGCAGGGCTACCGGACTGAGGGGGAGGGTGCAGGCCTACCGGACTGAGGGGGAGGGTGCAGGCCTACCGGACTGAAGGGGAGGGTGCAGGGCTACCAGACTGAAGGGGAGGGTGCAGGGCTACCAGACTGAAGGGGAGGGTGCAGGGCTACTGGACTGAAGGGGAAGGTGCATGGCTACCGGACTGAGGGGGGGGGGGTTGCAGGCCTACCGGACTGAAGGGGAGGGTGCAGGGCTACCGGACTGAAGGGGAGGGTGCAGGCCTACCGGACTGAAGGGGAGGGTGCAGGGCTACCGGACTGAAGGGGAGGGTGCAGGGCTACCGGACTGAGGGGGGAGGGTGCAGGCCTACCGGACTGAAGGGGAGGGTGCAGGCCTACCGGACTGAAGGGGAGGGTGCAGGGCTACCGGACTGAGGGGGAGGGTGCAGGGCTACCGGACTGAAGGGGAGGGTACAGGGCTACCGGACTGAGGGGGAGGGTGCAGGCCTATCGGACTGAGGGGGAGGGTGCAGGCCTACCGTACTGAGGGGGAGGGTGCAGGGCTACCGGACTGAGGGGGAGGGTGCAGGGCTACCGGACTGAGGGGGAGGGTGCAGGCCTACCGGACTGAAGGGGAGGGTGCAGGCCTACCGGACTGAAGGGGAGAGTGCAGGCCTACCGGACTGAAGGGGAGGGTGCAGGGCTACCGGACTGAAGGGGAGGGTGCAGGGCTACCGGACTGAAGGGGAGGGTGGTGCAGGGCTACCGGACTGAAGGGGAGGGTGCAGGGCTGTTTTAAAAGTGTGAATGACAAGGCTTCATGAAAACTTTGTGGCCTTTTACAATTTTACAATCCAACGGACATCAAAGATACGTGTGGACAATTTGTTATATCTGAGTCTCACCTGCATGGGGTAAAGATGAAAGTATAAAGTCTCATCTCTCCGAAGAAAGAAAGTGAAATTATTTTATTGATTAAAGCCACGTCAACCATTGCTATTGTCAACCTTAACCACTCAATTTACTGGACAATTGTATTTACAAATAAAATTTTGACAAGTTTTCTAAACTCAATGCACATTATTTTCGTTTTCAATTACTAGAATGACTTTAGATTATATAATACATTCTTTGACCTGGATTGAACCCTTCGTGGTGCTGTATTTGATGAAATGATCAACTTCTAGCATTTAATGGAAATATTTGCTGTCACACCCGTTATATACATCATATATCAACACACTTAACATACAAATGAATGACAGATTGTCAAGCATTTCTCAGGAATAACCCGGCATTATTTCCCTGGTGTTATTTTCCAGTCAAGCGCCATCACCATTCCTATCCCAATATCGGCACCTTAGACGGCGTACTTGTGTTATTATTTCGTTTACACATCATCGGTACTCTATGATGTGTTATAGAATTCATTTCAATCACTAGCTGTAACTCGGACAATCAATACTAGCCCTGCTTTATATACTAATCACCAAGTAAGAAATATATTACAGAACAATAGAGACATAGTTAAGCATTTTATGACGAGCTTGTTAGTGGAAATTAACTTTGTTTCGAAGAATCGTCATAGTTCAAAACTTTGAAGGTTGATATTTGAATAACAATACAACTATGGACGGTAAATAAACATGCACGTTAACGTTGATCTCATAGGTATGGGTCATGTTATGTCAACTAGTATATCACTGACGTGATTCAACGACATCTCACTTTCCGGAGGCACCACTACTTATGAATGGTCGATAATTTAAGTTTGTTTTCCAGCTTGAATATCTTCCTGATACCACAAGTCACAGCTCATTTCAGCTGCAGCACGTGCTTAAACTAAATAACTTGAAACTACACGGAGTGCATTGATTCAAGTTGTGACCATATCTACTACCGTGGTGGGAGTATATCCGCCGACTGTTTATTCACCAAGTGTATACGATATTGTGTGCTGTAACTTACAGGTCAGTTCAAATTATTCATGTCAATTGTTACTCGATGGACATTGAAAAAAATGCTCAGTTCTTAGTTTTAGTTCTGAGGTAAAGTGAGAGACTGGTCGTTAGGATATGAGATCTATGGAGAACAGACTCGATTCGTCAGCTATCTCAACAAGTTCACCACGGGAAGAAAACGGAAGGTCAGATGAGGACGCATAACTATGTCTCTACCACAGTAGACTATCAATAGTTTTAAAAAAAAATAGTCGTTGAAAGTAGCTAGGCAATGCTCGGTGTACCTTAACTACGTCTCTACCACAGTAGACTATCAAGAGCGTAGAAAAATAGGCGTTGAAAGTAGCTAGGCAGTGCTCGGTGTACCATTCTGAATGTAGAGTAGCTTTCAAAACCAGACATTCCAGAGTTGTGACGTGTATTTTATAACCATACTTGTTCTCTATACTTGAATTGTTTAACAACACCCTAATTTGAGGTCATAGACTAATAAAAGACTGAAAATAGTACCATTTACAGCTGATAGGGTGGATCTCGTTGTACGCAGGCATAGCTGCAGTTATCGACGAAATTCAGTACAGTTATCATTACTTTCGAATTCTCTACTTTTGTTGGAAGCGTGTCCTTTCGTCGAACTGCCAGTCAAATTTGCAATCATAAAAAACCACTGCGTGTAGCTTACACTTTTTAGGGATAATTGTAATTATAAACATACTTTTGGAATCTGGAAAATCTTAACGTTATCTTTCACTCTTTCTATAGAATGGAAATCTAAGGTATAACATCAATAAACGAAGAAGATGATGGCCAAATTTTTTTCGTTTATGAGGATTGTTGCGATTTTCAGCTTTGGTGAAATTAATGTTTCTGCGCAATCCCATCATTCAAGGGGAAATCATATAACGCAATTCAGTGAAGGTAAGGTTTGACATATTCTCTCTAGTTACAGCATGTGTTGTCCGGCGCTGACATCGTATCGGACGTGTCGTGAAGAGACCAGTTGGTATGTTAGTATGACAATGGGGTTACGATTGCACCAATATTGCCAATGACGTGAATGGCATGTTTTCCTTGAAGCGATTATGAATACAATAATACATTGCCATATGATAACAAAGGATTTGATAGTAATTCTTTAATTCTTGACCAAGCCAAACTTACTTCATTTGAATACGTCTGAATACTTCCTAGCTGGTCAGGATATACTAACAAATGCAATTACAAATTAAATCATCGTAACTTGCTCGAGAATCACACCGTGACGTTAGTAGGAATTAATAACATATCAATGATAACAGAACTCCATGGTTATGAAACTACATAAGTTTTCAACAATTTTACTAATCGTCATATTTATTCATCGCTTCTACTAAGTGGCAGAACTCAAACTCGGTATTTAGGAAAAATAAAGAATTCGACGACATAATTTATTAGGCCTATGGATAAACTATAATGTCGATGAAACCACTAATATACAATCAAGTATTCTAACAATGCCAGAATATGATTCAGTTCCATCAAAGGAATGCATCAATATTAATATCAACAAACTAGTATAGTAATATAGTTTAGCTACATTGTATTCTTTTATATAAATATTTTCACTCGAGTTAATAGCTTACATAAACCAAGATCTGTCCTCTCCAAGATCTGTGTATAAACTCAACTTGTGCCACTTTGCTATTTCTGATCTGTTGTCGTCATTATTGATGTTAATACGTCGTTGTTGGTGACAAAATTAACGATGTAGTAGTTTGAGTGATAACTTTTCACAGCATTTTATTTTAATAGGGTCTCTATTACTTTGCATTATTTTCAGACCCAAATTATTAATCCAACAATGCATTTCTTTTTCTAGAGTATATCTCAGTCACTGGCTACAGAGACTGTCAAGTGTATATCATTATGAAACAAATGGAAAATTGGAACGATGCTTCGGCCTATTGTAATGAGCTGAATGAAACTCTCAATATCAATGCCCAACTAGCAATTTTTGGGTCTATAGATGTTTTCGACGAACTCCGTGCACATTTGAGTGGAAACAGTCAATTGAAAAACCCAGCAGGAAGTGGGTATTGGGTTGGTTGTAATGACCAAGACACAGAGGACCATTTTAAGTGGTTAAATGGATCGTCAGTAGGATCGCAGTTCTGGGCGCTTGGTCAACCTGATGACAGTCGACGCAACCAAGACTGTTGCCTCATGTGGTAAGTTTTAGTAGGTACATTTTGTAATTCTCAGCTGATTGGAACAACAGAATTTGTTTTATAACGTGTTGAGTGTGCAATCCTGGAACAAAAATTGGAGCTTTAATTTACAAATATTGTTACTAATATATAGCAAAGTTCTTCGAAAATGAGTGGCTTCATTGAAATCGGTCTCACAGATACAGTATGGTTTTTTGTAATGTATAATATAAGTGTGGGGTAATCTTACAGTAGATTCATTCAAGTGTTAGAACAATGATATACACATTAAACGACTTGGTAAACGTTAGAATGTGGTAAACAGTGAGACGGAACCAATGTATGAATTGAGTACTTCAATTATATTCACAGGGAGAAAAAGAGAAATGATGAATTTTTTAATCTTGATGACGGTACATGTACAGATACAAATTCGTTCATCTGTCAAATTGGTAAGTTTGCATTAATTACTTGCCACAGTCGTCTCCTCTCGCAATTGTGACAAAACTAAAACAAAATGGAGCTGGTTACACCCAAAGTTTACAATTGTACAAAGTGAATGAAGGTAATTAACCTTACCTTTACGTTGTATTTTAGTCCCAAATGACGAAGTAATAACGCAGTATTTAATTGTAGGAGATTTCTTTCCAATTGAGCCTCGTGCTTGTGGTGTTTTCTACTACACTTTCAATTTCTTCTATCGTCAAAGTACAGCCACAGAGATCCCTACAGCACTCGTGCAAATACCTTTATTACGCCATACTTACACTCTCATGAGTCATGGGGTTTTGATATCATCATGTTTCAAAATAAATAACTTTCTATATTTCAATGTTGCCTTACGTGAATTACATTTTCACAATTTATTATTGTTTTGAAGATACAGGAAAATCTACCCCTTTCAATATCACGGCCACTGAAGACACACGATTGGTTTCTATCTGTCGTAACGATAGTAATGACGTCATGATCATTGATGAGGGGCGTGGTAAAGCAAAGAAATGTCTGACTGAAATATTCGTTGATGATGCCGGATTAATAAATTGGCCATTGACCAACATTGATCAGATGAGACAGAGAAACTGTCCTTATGGTGCAATTGGAAAGTTCAAGGCTACTAGAAAGTGGTAAGAAATTGCCTTCAATCTTTGACTTCAAGGTGCGGTATTAAAATTATACAGCGTAGACGGAAGTGTTCCATTTTATGCATACATCCGCTGTGCTTAGTCGACTGTTCCCCAATCCAAGTCCAATGCAACTGCGATGACAAAGTATACGTTTAAACACAAAGGGAAGGAAACAGAGACTCACATAGAAACTGGTCAATAACATTGCCAGCAAAACGTGTTACTTAAGCGATTGTGAAAGTGACAGAGTGTACATATAGTTGTGTGCAGTATATACTTTCCTTTACGTGCACACACACGCACATACATACATACATACATACATACATACATACATACATACATACATACATACATACATACATACATACATACATACATACATACATACATACGATGTGTATTACATTTTATCAATATTATCAAATTGATTAGAATGGTTTCCTGTTCTTATCTAGTGTACCAACACATGTTGGAGCAAAGTGGGAAGAACCAGACACCTCAAGATGTCTGCCTGCTCGTGAGGCTAGTCGTGGAAATCAACTAAATAATCTTGCTAATCATACATTCATTCCTCCAGGTAGGCATTGTACATCTTTAGGGAATTATATTATTTTCAACACCAGCATATTAGCATATAATGATAATATAGCTGATTGGCAAACACTAACATGTGATTTATAAGTTGTCATGATCTGAACTGACCCGTCTAGGGTAATTGAACCCTTATGCTATTTCTTCAATAGTTATTGACATCTTTATCTGCCTTGCAAAAAAGAACGTTTAAAAACCAATCTCATTCTTCTCCGTGGAGAGGAATTAAAGATTTATTTACCTTCAATTCATTAGCGTTCCCTATTATAACTGAATGCAATGTCCTTTCTATTTCTTTTCTTCAGGACAAGCGAAAAAAGTGTCAGAACAACTCAACAATCTCACTGCAGAATCTGAGAGTTTAGATGAAGATGAGATCAACCTTGCTGTGGATGTAGTCGGTAATATACTTGATAGTGAAGAAAATGGTACAGATATAGAGGTAGCAGAAAATGTACTACGAACTGTTAATGATATGTTAAATACCAACCCTGATGTATTGAAAGCTAGTCAGCGACAAAACAATGCAGCTGTAAGGTAAGTTATAGACGGGGTATATTGAAAGCTAGTCAACGACAAAACAATGCAACTGTAAGGTAAGTTATAGACGGGGTATACTGAAAGTTAGTCAGCGACAAAACAATGCAGCTGTAAGGTAAGTTATAGACGGGGTATATTGAAAGCTAGTCAGCGACAAAACAATGCAGCTGTAAGGTAAGTTATAGACGGGGTATATTGAAAGCTAGTCAGCGACAAAACAATGCAGTTGTAAGGTAAGTTATACACGGGGTATATTGAAAGTTAGTCAGCGACAAAACAATGCAGCTGTAAGGTACTAGTAAGTTATAGACGAGGTATTGAAAGCTAGTCAGCGACAAAACAATGCAGCTGTTATGTAAGTTATAGACGAGGTATTGAAAGCTAGTCAGCGACAAAACAATGCAGCTGTTATGTAAGTTATACACGGGGCATTGAAAGCTAGTCAGCGACAAAACAATGCAGCTGTAAGGTAAGTTATAGACGGGGTATATTGAAAGCTAGTCAGCGACAAAACAATGCAGCTGTAAGGTAAGTTATAGACGGGATATTGAAAGTTAGTCAGCGACAAAACAATGCAGCTGTAACTTAAGTTATAGACGTGGTATATTGAAAGCTAGTCAGCGACAAAACAATGCAGCTGTAAGGTAAGTTATAGACGGGGTATATTTTATACATAGTTGTTTGTAGAGCGCGAACTGCTAAGATTTTCATATCATTCTATATAAACACAAGCATAGAATACCCTGAAGTCAAATGTACCATGAATTGACACTGTTACTGTGTTTACTATTTCTAGTGAAATACACCATGAATTGACACTGTTAATGTGTTTACTATTTGAAGTCAAATACACCATGAATTGACACTATTACTGTGTTTACTATTTGAAGTCAAATACACCATGATTTGACACTGTTACTGTGTTTACTATTTGAAGTCAAATATACCACGAATTGACACTGTTACTGTGTTTACTATTTCTAGTCAAATACACTATGAATTGACACTGTTACTGTGTTTACTATTTGAAGTCAAATACACCATGAATTGACACTGTTACTGTGTTTACTATTTGAAGTCAAATATACCATGAATTGACACTGTTACTGTGTTTACTATTTGAAGTCAAATACACCATGAATTGACACTGTTACTGTGTTTACTATTTGAAGTCAAATACACCATGAATTGACACTGTTACTGTGTTTACTATTTGAAGTCAAATACACCATGAATTGACACTGTTACTGTGTTTGCTATTTCAAGTCGAATTGACACTGTTACTGTGTTTGCTGTTTCTAGTGAAATACACAATAAATTGACACGGTCATTGTGTTTTCTGTTCCAGGCTCATCAAGGCTGTAGAGCGACTGTCTGCGATCGTACAGTTAGGGAACCAATCAGAAACCACGATAGAAACTACAGATATTAAAATGACAGTTGCAAAGATAAATAGCACATCATTCAATGGATTGAAATTTGGTGCTTCATCTATGAAAGTAAGTGAAAACCGACAACCATATTGTATAATAATGTTAATAACTTAAAGTTAATGTATACATTTGCCGCCTTGATATGGTTAGTGATATATTCGTTTAAAAGAAACGGCATTGACTATTTATGTGTTGTTCCTATGACTCGCAATTGAATATCACTACAGTAAAACATACACTACATTTGCCAATGTTTTTGTTCAACTGACATTTTTGTCGTACTATACGTGTATATTTACTTTAAACAGGGTATAGTCTCACGGAATCTCACGTCAACAGCTGTAGAACAACAATCATCCATTGAACTGCCAACCTCTTTGTTCAGCGGATTCGATCCAACGAAACAAAACCTAATTACAAGGGCACAGTTTGTATCATACAGATCTAACAGATTCTTTAAGGTAAGTTTTCAGAGTGTATGCATATACTATGCAAAATATTGCCTTTGAACAGAAAATATGGATTACTCAATATATCCCCTTGCTGTTTTACGTCACAACAACCCGTGTTTACGTCACTGTTTCTGTGGTGATAAACATATGAGTCAGAACGTTCTAAATCGCCAATAATTTATATAAATTATATTTCAGGAGGTATACTTAGTTCATGGAAGTGTTATATCCAGATATATTCCTTCATTAACCCCTAAAAATCCTCGTGGCCTAATTTCTCTTACAACACGTCTTTTCCTTGGCTGACGTCGACTGCAGAAAAATATTGGGAAGTAATATCTTACAACGGCTAAGCTAACGATACAAAATGTAACGGCTAAGCTGACGATACAAAATATAACGGCTAAGCTGACGATACAAAATATAACGGCTAAGCTGACGATACAAAATATAACGGCTAAGCTGACGATACAAAATATAATGGCTAAGCTAACTATACAAAATATAACGGCTAAGCTGACGATACAAAATATAACGGCTAAGCTGACGATACAAAATATAATGGCTAAGCTGACGATACAAAATATAATGGCTAAGCTAACTATACAAAATATAACGACTAAGCTGACGATACAAAATATAACGGCTAAGCTGACGATACAAAATATAACGGCTAAGCTGACGATACAAAATACGAGATCACCTCAACGATATTTCATTGTACATTAGACGATTCTGACCTCACAATTGGATTTTAATCAATAATGTTCCATTCTTCAACACAGGCCGTCGACAATACGTCTTCGATTGGAGACAGTGATGTGATTGCTGCTAGTATTGGAGATTTGGAAATAAGAAATCTGAAAGAACCTGTCAAGATAGTGTTACCACATAAAGGACAAGTAAGTTTTCGTCTCTAATATTTAAATATACCTTTAATATTATCTACACTCATCAAGACTGTCTCGACGTAGAAATTAATTTCCATAAATGTATATATCAATCTAATCTGGGATGCAATGTTTGCTCTCTGAAATCTCAGACCAGTATAGGAAATGTTCTATAGTGGTTTGAGGTGAAATGGTATTATACTATTATGGAGACCATGTACATGTAAATAGCTGTATGGAGACCATGTACATGTAAATAGCTGTATGGAGACCATGTACATGTAAATAGCTGTATGGAGACCATGTACATGTAAATAGCTGTATGGAGACCATGTACATGTAAATAGCTGTATGGAGACCATGTACATGTAAATAGATGTATGGAGACCATGTACATGTAAATAGCTGTATGGAGACCATGTACATGTAAATAGATGTATGGAGACCATGTACATGTAAATAGATGTATGGAGACCATGTACATGTAAATAGCTGTATGGAGACCATGTACATGTAAATAGCTGTATGGAGACCATGTACATGTAAATAGCTGTATGGAGACCATGTACATGTAAATAGCTGTATGGAGACTTTAATAAGGACGTTCACTCATGACTGTACATGATGGCATGTTATACAATAAATGATACGAATCTTGCTCGATGAATTCTTCAGATTGGAGATAGTGGTAGTATATATAGTCCCACGTTTTTCACATTTAATACATTGTAGTTGAATGGGGACAGGCTTGCCGTTGAACAGTTACACGTAATTTGAAACTTCTGTAATGTACCATTTTCCACAGGTCAATAGCACTGGTAACATAAGCTGTGTATTCTGGGATTTTAAATTTAATGGTAAGTACACGGAGTTAGGATTATCTCGTAACAGTTAATATTCAAATTAAGTAATTAAAATAGTGACATATATAAATCTACTTGACATTCATGGCGTTTACACGTACAAGAAATCATCATGAAATATGTACTGTAAATATTATTAAAAGAAGATTCAGATAACACAACTATGGGGAAATAGAGTAAGGTGGGGGGGGGGTCAAACATCAACAAGTTATTTCTTAGAGAAAGAGAATGCGACGGTATTTGTTCACTGTTAAATGTTTACAATGTCTAAAATTATTAACAACATTTTCATTCCTGCTCTTATTCTCTCCCTATACAGATGGAAATGGTGGTTGGTCCAGTGAAGGTTGCACGGTCTCGGAGAGTACAGTTCAAGAAAATGTCACCGTGTGTGAATGTAACCATCTTACAAACTTCGCACTTCTTGTGGTAAGCGATTTAAGTACCTTCGCATAATGTGTTTCCATTATGTATTTTTATTTATTTATTTTCTGTATCCCTTTTATATCAGGGGCTCACTAAAAACATTAGGAGCAGCATTTACATATCCAAATACATACAAAATATGTTAAAATAGCAGCTAATAACTTCAAAGAAATAATAAGAGAGAAAGAAAGAAATTTTTTACAATTCTTCATCAGGTTAAACATGTTTTCCTATGTTCCATTGCACTAATTAGAAATCGCTGGATAAATTTGTCAATTTTTTTGACTTATTAAATTATCATAATTTTTTGCACTGTCTCCTATAAAGAGGCTTAACAGTTCTTTACCTTGTATAAAATCTTGATATAGGTTTGTCTCTTTATTGTTAAGTAAAAAATCTTTTGCATTCTTCATTAAGATGTGACGAATAGGTAGAAAGGCTGTCACACGAAAAGAGAAAGTTTTCAAGTGTTTCATCTTCTTGCCCACAGCAGGGACAGGAGCAATCAGAGTCACAGTTTTCCCACTTTCTCTTTTCATATGAAAGTCCAAATGTATATGATCTTGCTTTAAATTTTAATTGTGGCCCCTTGAGGTCATTTACTGATTTAAGATACGGTTCCGTTTCTAAAGATGTTTTGAACCTACGGTAGTGAATGAGACTAGACTTTTGTTCCATATCTTCTTTCCATTTAGATTCATCATACTTGAAAATTATTTGCTTGATTTTATTGTCTGAGAGTTTGTATTTCTTCTCTATGTGTTTTGAGATTTGTTAAGACGTTATTTATAGATTTAGGCCAATCCCAGCACAGGTTTATCGTGTTCATTTTAGAGTCTTGACTAATTGCAGGGAGTTTGTTGAATACAATCTTGGTCCATATCAATCTTGGAGATCTTGGAGATATCAATGACTAAGCTAGCTAGGGTCAGAAGGTTGGAACTAAGTTTCGATTACGTGTGCTTTTTACTTAACTTCCAACCATACTAAAACCTTGTTGTATGCAATGTATATATACCAACATAATGCCTAGATATCGGGTGACGATTTGGAATTCTTTGAGATTTGTCAGTGGTATTAAGTAACAGTAACTGTTGGATTTTAATGTATACTTAAATGTTTGTCTCTTTTAGGACGTGTACGACGAAGGTGATCAAGTCGACTCAGTCAGTCAGAAAGCATTATCTATAATATCCTACATCGGATGTGGTATATCTTTATTGGCATTGGTCGTAACCATAGTGACGCTGGTCTTCTTCAAGTTATTATCATTTGCTGAACTATTTTTTATCAACTTTTAAAAATCATTTTTGTTTCAATTCTGAAGTCTTATTATATTTTCACGTACCTTTATTCTTGATTCTCGTGTGTATTCAATTTTAGGAAAAGAAAGGACAAGTCAACCAAGATATTATTGAATCTATGCTGTGCACTGTTTATGGTACTTGTCATGTTTCTGATTGGTTCATTCTTTGTGGACTTCGCACCAATCATACCTGAGGTCTGTACAGCCATAGCCGTGTTGTTACACTATTTCCTATTGGCTGTGCTGGCATGGATGGTATTGGAAGCAATCCAGATGTATTTGTTACTGGTGAAAGTATTCAAGACTTATTATACACATTTTATGGTCAAGTTTTCACTTATAGGCTGGGGTAAGTGTGTTTTCATTAGCTTTAGGTAGTGTTTACACATACTGGGTAAGTGTGTTTTCATTAGCTTTAGGTATATATAGTGTTGACATATTGTAAGGCTGGGGTAAGTGTGTTTTCATTAGCTTTAGGTAGTGTTGACATGTTGTAGGACTATACTTTAGGCACCAATTAATTTGCACATTCGTGTTGGGGGTTTCTGTCTTCAAAGACTTGTTCAAAGTAGAATCAAAATACAACATGGTAGGAAATAACTGACCATGTCAAAGCTAGTATCTAAATAAGAATCCTGCTTTATTAGGTCTACTGATTTTATATGGTAGAGTTTAAAAGTAAAGTCCAGAGATATCTCACCCAAATTATAAATATGGGGTTTGATAAAAAGTCGAAACGTCCTTTCGTCTACGTTAAAGCTTGATTTCGGACGTTTCGCCCCCACACAGGAGATCTTCTTTACGATCAGAGAACAGTAAACAAAATGAACGAAACCAAGGTGAATAAAATAAACAAAACTATCGACAGTAAAGGTCTACTACAATAAATGTGGAAGTGTGCTAACAAGACAAAGTGATAAAGCCAGGGTAAAAGAACACTATAACATATTGGAATGATAAAATGAAGTAATACAAGTCTAAATGGATATGTAGAAAAAGGATTTGCAATAACGTATAAACATTCTGATAAACACGATCATTTAAAAGTAATAATCAATATGTGTTTGGTGTTTTCTTCTAAATCCAGGTATTTCATTTGTTATTGTTGTAATCACTATTGTATTCCTTATCATACCAGATATTCCATTGGTTATTGTTGTAATCAATATTGTATTCCTTGTCATACCAGGTATTCCATTGGTTATTGTGGTAATCACTATTGCTGTGGATGTTGACAGCTATGGACATTACAACACAATGTAAGTACCAGAGGTATATACACAATGTAAGTACCAGAGGTTTATACTCAATGTAATAAGTACCAGAGGTTTATACTCAATGTAATAAGTACCAGAGGTTTATACACAATGTAAGTACCAGAGGTATATACTCAATGTAAGTACCAGAGGTTTATACTCAATGTAATAAGTACCAGAGGTTTATACTCAATGTAAGTACCAGAGGTTTATACACAATGTAAGTACCAGAGGTATATACTCAATGTAAGTACCAGAGGTATATACACAATGTAAGTACCAGAGGTTTATACACAATGTAAGTACCAGAGGTATATACACAATGTAAGTACCAGAGGTATATACTCAATGTAAGTACCAGAGGTTTATACTCAATGTAATAAGTACCAGAGGTTTATACACAATGTAAGTACCAGAGGTATATACTCAATGTAAGTACCAGAGGTTTATACTCAATGTAAGTACCAGAGGTATATACTCAATGTAAGTACCAGAGGTTTATACTCAATGTAAGTACCAGAGGTTTATACTCAATGTAAGTACCAGAGGTATATACTCAATGTAATAAGTACCAGAGGTTTATACTCAATGTAAGTACCAGAGGTATATACTCAATGTAAGTACCAGAGGTATATACTCAATGTAAGTACCAGAGGTTTATACTCAATGTAAGTACCAGAGGTTTATACACAATGTAATAAGTACCAGAGGTTTATACTCAATGTAAGTACCAGAGGTATATACTCAATGTAAGTACCAGAGGTTTATACTCAATGTAATAAGTACCAGAGGTTTATACACAATGTAAGTACCAGAGGTATATACTCAATGTAAGTACCAGAGGTATATACACAATGTAAGTACCAGAGGTTTATACACAATGTAAGTACCAGAGGTATATACTCAATGTAAGTACCAGAGGTATATACTCAATGTAAGTACCAGAGGTTTATACTCAATGTAATAAGTACCAGAGGTTTATACACAATGTAAGTACCAGAGGTATATACTCAATGTAAGTACCAGAGGTATATACACAATGTAAGTACCAGAGGTTTATACACAATGTAAGTACCAGAGGTATATACACAATGTAAGTACCAGAGGTATATACTCAATGTAAGTACCAGAGGTTTATACTCAATGTAATAAGTACCAGAGGTTTATACACAATGTAAGTACCAGAGGTTTATACACAATGTAAGTACCAGAGGTATATACTCAATGTAAGTACCAGAGGTATATACACAATGTAAGTACCAGAGGTTTATACACAATGTAAGTACCAGAGGTATATACTCAATGTAAGTACCAGAGGTTTATACTCAATGTAAGTACCAGAGGTTTATACACAATGTAAGTACCAGAGGTTTATACTCAATGTAAGTACCAGAGGTTTATACACAATGTAAGTACCAGAGG
Source organism: Glandiceps talaboti (assembly GCF_964340395.1). Taxonomy (NCBI): domain Eukaryota; kingdom Metazoa; phylum Hemichordata; class Enteropneusta; family Spengelidae; genus Glandiceps; species Glandiceps talaboti. The sequence goes on along the minus strand of NC_135551.1, from coordinate 31,984,493 downwards.
TTTATACACAATGTAAGTACCAGAGGTATATACTCAATGTAAGTACCAGAGGTATATACACAATGTAAGTACCAGAGGTTTATACACAATGTAAGTACCAGAGGTATATACTCAATGTAAGTACCAGAGGTTTATACACAATGTAAGTACCAGAGGTTTATACACAATGTAAGTACCAGAGGTTTATACTCAATGTAAGTACCAGAGGTTTATACACAATGTAAGTACCAGAGGTTTATACACAATGTAAGTACCAGAGGTTTATACACAATGTAAGTACCAGAGGTTTATACACAATGTAAGTACCAGAGGTTTATACTCAATGTAAGTACCAGAGGTTTATACTCAATGTAAGTACCAGAGGTTTATACTCAATGTAAGTACCAGAGGTTTATACTCAATGTAAGTACCAGAGGTTTATACACAATGTAAGTACCAGAGGTTTATACTCAATGTAATAAGTACCAGAGGTTTATACTCAATGTAAGTACCAGAGGTTTATACTCAATGTAAGTACCAGAGGTTTATACTCAATGTAAGTACCAGAGGTTTATACACAATGTAAGTACCAGAGGTTTATACACAATGTAAGTACCAGAGGTTTATACACAATGTAAGTACCAGAGGTTTATACTCAATGTAAGTACCAGAGGTTTATACTCAATGTAAGTACCAGAGGTTTATACACAATGTAAGTACCAGAGGTTTATACTCAATGTAATAAGTACCAATGGTTCATACTCAATGTAATAAGTACCAGAGGTTTATACTCAATGTAAGTACCAGAGGTTTATACTCAATGTAATAAGTACCAGAGGTTTATACTCAATGTAAGTACCAGAGGTTTATACTCAATGTAATAAGTACCAATGGTTCATACTCAATGTAATAAGTACCAGAGGTTTATACTCAATGTAAGTACCAGAGGTTCATACTCAATGTAATAAGTACCAGAGGTTTATACTCAATGTAAGTACCAGAGGTTTATACACAATGTAAGTACCAGAGGTTTATACACAATGTAAGTACCAGAGGTTTATACTCAATGTAAGTACCAGAGGTTTATACACAATGTAAGTACCAATGGTTTATACACAATGTAAGTACCAGAGGTTTATACACAATGTAAGTACCAGAGGTTTATACACAATGTAAGTACCAATGGTTTATACACAATGTAAGTACCAGAGGTTTATACACAATGTAAGTACCAATGGTTTATACACAATGTAAGTACCAGAGGTTTATACACAATGTAAGTACCAGAGGTTTATACACAATGTAAGTACCAGAGGTTTATACTCAATGTAAGTACCAGAGGTTTATACTCAATGTAAGTACCAGAGGTTTATACTCAATGTAAGTACCAGAGGTTTATACTCAATGTAAGTACCAGAGGTTTATACTCAATGTAAGTACCAGAGGTTTATACACAATGTAAGTACCAGAGGTTTATACACAATGTAAGTACCAGAGGTTTATACACAATGTAAGTACCAGAGGTTTATACTCAATGTAAGTACCAGAGGTATATACACAATGTAAGTACCAGAGGTTTATACACAATGTAAGTACCAGAGGTTTATACTCAATGTAAGTCCCAGAGGTATAAGTATATTGATACTGTTGTATCCCTGCTTAGGTTGAGGTTACTAATTACACTGTGAATGTTATCGTATTTACATGTATAATTACTTGTGGAGAGTAATATAATTTTTACAAAATCTGAAACATACACACCATATGCCATCGTTTTGTCTGAGGACTTATCACTTTTCCATCACCGTTAATACCTCTGTATATTGACATCCGAGATTCAAAATGATATCATATGATTCAACGTGTCCGGAGAAATGAGCGAAATGCCAATGTACAACAGAATCTGTGGTTAATGTTTATAGTGTTTTGCTGACTCTCGTTTCTCATTTTGACAGACTTGTATGATGATCGCACAATGCGTGAAACTCCAAGTTACAACCAAGAAAGAGTTCCAGGACTACCAAATATATATATATATATATATATATATATATATATATATATATATATATATATATATATATATATATATATATATATATATATATATATATATATATATATATAATAAATCAGATATCAACATTCTTATGTAATACTTCGTTCGGCCAAGGCAAATGCCAATGGCCTAAGGGTCCCTGTGACTACAAGTCGAAAGACGATAGTTACAATCCCTTAGGTCCTGAATATTTCACAGCCAAATGAAATATATTGAGGAATAAAATATATTACTTATGCCTCAGTCTGCAATCAAAGTTTTTGGAAAATCGGGGAAGATAATAGCGGTTTTGGACGTATTGACTAATATTTTTTGAGCATCGCAGAACAACGTCGAACGACCAGGGTACTATACATTTCAATGGCCTGTTCGAATGCTCTCATCTTGGCTTCCGTGAGATAAAATGATTTAAGTGAGATTAATTTTTGTTTAAATTTTGTTTCTGAATCAGTAACTTTCTCTTTGATTCGTAGAAATGATAATGAATCGTTGTCTTCTCCATTTTAGGTGTTGGTTGTCTAGATACGCCTTCCTTGGTGCATTCCTAGCCCCGATGTGCTTGGTTCTCGTTTTCAACACAGTAATATTTTGTCTTGTCATCTATCAAATCTGTGGATTGAACTCCAAGGCACTGACAGCCAATGAACGCTTTACTATCACAGCCCAACTGAGAGCAGCCATTGGGTTTATGGTGCTACTCGGACTGACTTGGATACTAGCCATCTTTGCTATCGGTGATGCCAGCTTAGTCTTCCAGTATTTGTTTGCTATATTCAATTCACTTCAAGGCTTGTTTATTTTCATCTTTCATTGTGCCATGAAGAAGGAAATCCAAAGTGAATGGAGGAAGACGTTCTGTAGACGTAAGAGGGACAAGTACAAGTCGTCAACAGGTGATGCATGAGTGTTATTTACGATCGAATAGTCCCAATTCAACGAACACACACACACACACACACACACACACACACACACACATACATACACGCTCGCGCGCACACACACAAATACTAACACACACACACACACACACACACATCTTAGTTCGTAGACTATGGATGTATTACAGATGTGTTTGGTCGATAGCACCCTCGTCCAGTTGCTGAATAGACTTTGACGCGATTCAGCGTAGATGTATATGTCAAAAGTTCGTCAGAAGTTCAAAGAATTTGTTGACTTGACCTAATAAATTATGTACATTTTCCTCTTGATAACGGATTGTATTTTACATGTTTCCACAGACACCAATAACTTGTATGGAAGCTCGTCTTCTGCTGTTAGGTACACCGTTAGTACAACACATGAGACAGACGTCAAAATTGGTAAGTTGGTAAAATGGTGATTTTTTATGATATCTCCCTTTTCGAAAAATGTCAGACTTTATCAAACAAGACTCACATGCTGTTGCTATTATATAGTTAAGTTGTCACAGCAACCCAATAATTCTACAGGTTTGTATAGTTGTATCGTAGGACCATTCGATGAACTTTAACAGCTTGATAACAAAGGTTGTAACCTTGAAATAAGTTCACCTTTGATTGACAAACTGTTGAACAGGAAAACAAGGTAGTGACGTATTTTTTGTCGTCATACTGACGCCATTTATCATTAGTGATGACAATGACGTGCAAAAATGTATGATGACGTCATTGGATATACCTAATGATATATTTAAATTCACTTCTGCATTTTTAGTAGACAGTCCAGAATCATCAAGGTACGGCGGTAAATAAATGGACGATTTCCTGGAGTATTCAAAGTTGTTGTTTTCATAATTAATATAAGTTGTTTGAGAGGATAAGCAGGTGAATTTTATCATTCAGATTAAAGGTTTAACATCAAAAAATTCTTTTTTTTCTTCTTTCTCTGCTTGACAGAATCTTCTATCGCATCAACAGATCAAGGTTACCATGGCAACGGAAATGAACTTCATGAGGAGGAAAACTCGAATGAGACCAGACATTAGAAATATTAACAAGATATACTTAGGAGTAACTGTACACTCAGTGTATATAAACTTTACAGTGTCTGGGATAGGGTTTACTGGGATAGGGTCTGGGATAGGGTTTACTGGGATAGGGTTTACTGGGATAGGGTTTACTGGGATAGGGTCTGGGATAGGGTTTACTGGGATAGGGTTTACTGGGATAGGGTCTGGGATAGGGTTTACTGGGATAGGGTTTACTGGGATAGGGTCTACTGGGATAGGGTCTGGGATGGGGTCTGGGATAGGGTTTACTGGGATAGGGTTTACTGGGATGGGGTCTGGGATGGGGTCTGGGATAGGGTCTGGGATAGGGTTTACTGGGATAGGGTTTACTGGGATAGGGTTTACTGGGATAGGGTCTACTGGGATAGGGTCTACTGGGATAGGGTCTGGGATGGGGTCTGGGATAGGGTCTGGGATAGGGTTTACTGGGATAGGGTTTACTGGGATAGGGTTTACTGGGATAGGGTCTACTGGGATAGGGTCTGGGATGGGGTCTGGGATAGGGTTTACTGGGATAGGGTCTACTGGGATAGGGTCTGGGATAGGGTCTGGGATGGGGTCTGGGATAGGGTTTACTGGGATAGGGTCTACTGGGATAGGGTCTGGGATACGGTTTACTGGGATAGGGTCTGGGATAGGGTTTACTGGGATAGGGTCTACTGGGATAGGGTCTGGGATAGGGTCTGGGATAGGGTCTACTGGGATAGGGTCTGGGATAGGGTTTACTGGGATAGGGTCTGGGATAGGGTTTACTGGGATAGGGTTTACTGGGATAGGGTCTACTGGGATAGGGTCTGGGATAGGGTCTGGGATGGGGTCTGGGATAGGGTTTACTGGGATAGGGTCTACTGGGATAGGGTCTGGGATAGGGTCTGGGATGGGGTCTGGGATAGGGTCTACTGGGATAGGGTCTGGGATAGGGTTTACTGGGATAGGGTTTACTGGGATAGGGTTTACTGGGATAGGGTCTGGGATAGTTATTACTTCAATAACTAGAAATAAAAATAACACTGCCAGTTTTATTACATTAAATGTGACGAAATTAGGAGATTGAATTAGTTAGATTTGATGAGATTGAAGGGGTGAGGTATTTGTTGGTTGTAGACTTGGAGATGAGATACTACTGGAGAAATTGATTAGCTAGAATAAACAAGACAAGACAAGACAAGACAAGACAGGACAAGACAAGACGATGAAAAGAAAAGATAAAGATGGGCGGGAAGTTACAGAAATGGATTAATTGTAGAGATTGTCATTTACATCATACAACGATTCAATTAACTTTAGAAATGCTACACATAGAAACATTATCAGTGTTAAAGTTTACAGTATCAGATATGTTTAACAGTGCAGTCAGTAAGATGTCAGTTCGTTGACATTAAGTCTCTGCCAACTAGTATGCCCCCAAACTATTTGACGCTATAGTTGATCAGAGCATGTAGGATATGAAACTTTAGAAGTTAAACATTCCGTCACGGATACAGTTTCTGAATAAAGTCATTGTAAACAGGAGGAACACATGCAGTGTGTTGTAACTGCAAAACAGCTTTATATCCTTTAGATCAGCTATCGTTACGGTTTTATATTGGAGTATTGAGTATATTTGCTGCTATGAGTCACCTACATGTCACATTGAGTATGAAAGTTGACATACCATTGTAGAGGTTTATAAATGTCTTTTGTTATGCAAATATATAAGTTACAGTCTACAGTGACTTGGCGGGCCCCTTCTATGATATTTATACGTTGGCTCACGATCACATTAATTCATAATTTTAAGATAACTAACTTAAAGATGTTTCTGGTTACAGATTTGTCGTATACATGTATGTTACATCACTTCTTAATGTTAACTTTAGTTAAACCAAATACCCTAGTCACCTCTAAGTGGCACACCTGACATACTATCTGATAGACAACAAGTACTATTAACGAACGAAGGAACAAACACCCATCGCCATCAACTTTGATAGATATTTCTCAGACTGTATTTACAAGTTTGATTCTATATTGTATTTTATCACACATTTTATAAGATATATTTATGACCCCCGCCTATGACTTCATATCTTTATACACAATTTTCTCTCGGAATATTTGTAGCATTATGAAGGCTTCCGTGAAAGGTCAGGATACCTTGCAATATATACCTACATGGGCACGATTTACATAATGAGCATATTGATTTGCATACTGATTTTTTAGATTAATGAATTTGACAGACATAGTCACAATAATAATCTTTACTAATCCAAAGTTACATTGGAAATACATTTTGGCGTCTACAGCACATACAGTAAAATGCAAGCACCAAAACAACGGAGGGACATACATATACAGCTACTTACATAACGCTATTAATGTTATGAGTCTTAAAGACAAATAACATCAAAAATATTACATTAGCAACAATTGTTGAGGACAGAATTACTCCCAAAATGATAGCAAGATAGAAGACATGAACAGTGAACATGTTTATCTAGTGCAAGTTTGATTAAGCACATTCATACGACATAGAGCTGCTATGTATCTTGTTTTAATGAACAGTCAACGGCGCTGATTTGTAACTACGCTAACGTCCACAGTAGACATACAACGCAGATCCAGGGCCGAGGACAGTCTAGACTAGCTATTAACGGATCGCAAACGGGTTTTATCCTCAAACTCACTTAGTAAAATGGGGGGGGGGGGATCTACCATTATCTGTAATGGAATGTTAGATATTTGTATGTATTCCCAACATTCATATACTGAAAACACGAAGAAAAAAGAGTGAAGTTGACAAAACTGTATATATTGTATACTCGATCGCTTAACAATTTGTCATATATTAAATAAAGAAACAGTATGCGAAGTATTTTGCTTTAAAGAATGTTGTTATTAGACTGAGTGATGTGTGTACCAATCGACCTTCGTTTGCTTGTACAGCGCCCCCTTCCCACTCTTTTCAATGCGAGGCTATAATAGTAAGTGATTTCCTTAGCTAGGTCCTCTTTATGAATTGAAGCTATTCATTTGCTTGCTTTGTATAAAGTACAAACCTTGACACAAAGGGAAACCATGGCAATCATATCGGTAATGATATAACATGCACATAAGGTGGACGTTTGACATGACAAAATATTATTCGAATTAGTTAGTCACGGTTGCCCAGACTCACCGCTCTAGGGTCTATATTATATGGTTCTACGAGACCACCAAGTAGGCAGAGCCCACAGCGGCAAGAGTCTCGGTAACCGAATACGAGCTAGGTCGAAACTAAAGACGACTTATTGGATTAGTTTTTTCCACTTTCTGAGCCTATTTGACAATCTGACAATTTGTCATTGAAGTATTTTTTTTTACTTATATATATAGTTCGTCGCTCGAGTCTGTCTGACCAACATTCACCACAGACGACAAAATCTGATAATTCTTGAGACGATAAGGTTAAGTTGCAATTGCAGTCAGAAATTAATAATTGTTCATATCTTCTTTTGCTGAAATAATTGTATAGGTTATAAAGTAACAATGGAATGATTTCAAATTACAATGGACACATGAAATGAACCATGATCATATCTCATTTTAACGTCAGCATGCTAAGTAGTGTGTTCCTAAGTTGTGTGTCCCTAAGTAGTGTGTTCCTAAATACTAGTAGTGTTCCCATGTTGTGTGTCCCCATGTAATGTGTCCCTTAGCAATATGTTACTGACTAGTGTGTTCACGAAGTGTCCCTAAGACTAAGTAATGTGTCCCTAAGTAATGTGTCCCTAAATAAAGTGTCCTGAGTAGTGCATTCTTGACTACCTGAGTGATGTGATATTAGATGATCTTGTCACCTGATAGATAGTGAATAGTTTGAAATCAATATACGATGTTTATCGAATTGATTTGCACCCTAAAACTGTGTCACATTCCATGTTTGTCATGTTCGTCGTTCGTGATTGCAGCATAGGACTTAGTGTTACCGCTCTGTGAATCTTTCCAGAATTATCAGAGCTGTGGAGCAGCTTTCTATGATTATACAGTTGGGAAATCAATCAGAAACCACGCTAAAAACTTCTGACATTACAATGATGGTTACAGAGATTGACAGTACGGCATTCAAAGGGCTGACATTTGGAGATTCATCTGTTGAGGTAAGTCAGTAAAGTAAGAATGAAGAAAACATAAAAGGGCAAATTTGAATGAGAAATAAAGTATTTTGTGATATTCTTGACTGGCAATGTACACGTCGTTATACCTGGAGCATATAATTGAATAGAATATAGTTTAGGTCAAGCATACATCGACACAACCCACCAACCAACCAACCAACCAACCAACCAACCAACCAACCAACCGACTGACTGACCGACCGACCGACCAACCAGCCAGCCAGCCAACCAACCAACCAACAAACCAACAAACTAACCAATTGGCAAAGATACTTGTTACAAACAACCAAATACAAACAATCAAGTTAATTTTTAGTTTGTAGCTAAACATCGTTTGTGTTTTAACTCTACCTTAAAGGATACTATTTCAAGAAACAACAATTCGATGAATGATACCAGTAAAGCGTCAATTCAGCTTCCACATTCTTTGTTCAGTCGACTTGACCAAGTGGAACGAGAGAGAGTCGTGAGAGTGCAGTTCGTATCATATAAAACTAACACATTCTTCAAGGTAGGAGCTGAAGTGTGACGAAACTTTCAAAGTTCCCCTTTGGAAAAAGGAAGTGACGTTTGAAATATTACAATTGGTGTTATAGTAGATTGAAAATTTAAAATTCTCATCACTAGAGGGCGCCATGTCCACTAAATTACTCAGGGAATCCGCATTTTCAAGAATCTGATGTGTCGTTAAGTGATAAACAGCTATCCCACTTAATTTACTCTTTAAGACGTTTATACGTCATGAAATAAATTGTGTAACTTGAAGTTTAAGTTACGGGTCACAAGTGCATCAGGTGACGTGTAACAAAGCATGCGTGTGTAACTTTTTCAGAGACGTGCTTTATTCACTTAATTTATCATATGCCGTATTATGCATACAATAAGCTTAGTTACAGAAAATTACAGAAATACACGAAATAAACAAACTTAGATATATTTCCGAAAACTTCCCTGGCGACGATAATATGAATGGCTCTTCCCTTTCTCCATTTCAGATGTTGGTTGTCTAGATACGCCTTCCTTGGTGCATTCCTAGCCCCGATGTCTTTGGTTCTCATTTTCAACACAGTAATCTTTTGTCTTGTCATCTATCAAATCTGTGGATTGAACTCCAAGCACTGACAGCCAATGAACGTTTTACTATCACAGCCCAACTGAGAGCAGCCGTTGGGTTTATGGTACTACTCGGACTGACTTGGATACTAGCCATCTTTGCTATCGGTGATGCCAGCTTAGTCTTCCAGTATTTGTTTGCTATATTCAACTCACTTCAAGGCTTGTTTATTTTCATCTTTCACTGTGCCATGAAGAAAGAAATCCAAAGAGAATGGAAGAAGACATTCTGTAGACGTAAGAGGGTAAGGTACAAGTCGCCAACAGGTGAGTGGTATGTTTACGACACCTCATGAATAGAATCGTGGTTTGATCGTAAACACACACAGTGTACTTATGCAGTTTAAGCTTCCAGGTTTCTTAATAATGTGATATATTCAAATGAAAAGCAAATGATCGTCCGGCATAATTTCTAGAAGATTTACATGCCTAAAATAAACAATAAAGAATTCCATCATCGTCAATTTCCTAGCTTTGAATCTAAGCACAAAACTTACCATATTTCATTTGCTTCTACAGATACTAATAACTTGTATGATAGCTCGTCTTCTGCTGTCAGGTACAACGTTAGTGAAACTCAAGATACAGACATAAAAATTGGTAAGTTGGTAAAAAGAAATTTCAAGAATTTCCAAATGTCATGGATGCGCATTGCAACACTAATATCAATCAATGCGGTTTTAGGCTAAATTACTAACCAAATAAATTATTCACTATTATTTGAAAAATCGGTCATAAAGTATGAAAACATTTGAAAAGTTGTTTATTCAACAAATTCTTTAGTTTTGTATGCAGTTCTATAAGTTATAAAAGTTCTATGAGAAAGGTTGCAACCTTGAGATAAGTTCACGTTTGGTAGACAAATCATTGAACAGGAAAACATTGTCAAGAAGAAGGCGTACATTCTGGTATGTCATCAGTCTTTTAGGAATACATCACGTGATAATCATGTGACAGTACACAAAATATGGAATGACGTCATTTTCCGTACCGGACAGAGTAAAGTACGTATTTCCAATGAACAAAAAAATTGAAGGGCGAAATTTCTCAAAGGAAATAATTAGTCAACGTGTTTAGAAAGGCATGTAAAGGGTTGTCTTTTGTATTTGTTTGCCGCCCACGAATTATATCTGGAAAATTGCGAGATACTATTTCAAGTTTTTCTTTCATCAGTTAAATGAAACTCATTGAGTTTCCGAGGGTGACTTTTTACTGATTTAGTGCTCGCAGCAAAACTTTCAAATCTTGTGTTATCCAAA